>NC_056737.1:1515316913-1515544146 GCF_019279795.1 Protopterus annectens
ACTAGGAGTCCATCTATGACCCTGGACTCCTGAATGCCCCAGCACTGCACCCGAAAGCGTAATCCTTCACCAATTCCAGCCATAGTGCCTGCAGTGGTGAGCTACAACTGCTTATGGAATGTATTCCCACCTGCGAGGTTTAAATAGGGATGATTTCCTATCCTTTGCTATCATTGGACCATTTTTGAATATGCTGAGCTAAGCTAAGTGACGGGCAAACCCACTTAGCTAAGGTTGGCAGTGCTTAAAGTGTCAGATGTTGAGCACTGCTTACCAATGTGCAAATCCACTTAGCTGGGTTACTCATTGCTTAGCATTTACATTTAAGCAATGCTTACACCAGCTAAGCAGAGCTGAGTGCTAGTTAGCATTGCTCAAATTTCATTTTATAGACTATCAGGTGTATTTATTTATTTATATTTACTTTACATTTGTTAACCAGGAAAGTCCGATGGGACACGCATCCATTTTCAGCGGAGGCCCAGGGATAAAAGCTCCAGTAACATGTCATAAAGAAATTACGCAAGAATATCATACAGAGATATATTTTCCATAGAAACATAAGTTATGTATAGATTAACAATTTCTTTAGTAAAGTCAACATACAGTATTCTAGTATTAGGGTTTATATAGAATATAAAATATAAACACAAGAAAATTTTTTTTGTCTTTATAAATTATGAGTACTTTCAATATTTTGTTACAGAAATAACCAATGATTATTAAGCTTTACAGTGAAAGTAATTAGGGGACCTTTAGTAGAATCCTTGAACATGGTACTGGTGCAAATTAACCTGGGGAGTAGCATGAACAAAGCCAATTGTTTGAGAAGTGGGTTCTCAGGAGTTTCTTAAATTTAATAGTGGAGATTATTTAGCTAGGTAGTGAGTTCCAGATTTTGGCAATAATGCAGGCAAACAGAGATTTACCAGCATCATTTTTGTGTCTGATAATGTTTATTAGGTTCTGAGAACTAGATCGAAAGGCTCTGGTAGGGATGCGGGGGTTAATTATATTCTGAAGTGCAGGTTATTTTTCTGGAAGGTAGAAGAGATTATGTGCTATTGTGAGTTGATGGGCGAGTTGTGTATGGGCTTCATTCATCATTACTGACATATTATAATTTTATGTCTACCTTCCATGACACCCTCCTATGTGCTTTCATTTACATTTATTCTTGTATGATTATACTGTATGAGGCACTTGTACTTATATGGGGGATTCACATCTTTTCTGGACTGACGCCTCAATTTCGGTCCTGCTACACTACCCTGGTTGATAAATATTAATTACTTACTACCTTATTTAATAAAACAAGAGACTTTTAATACTTTTATATGTAAAAGTGAACAGCTATCATTGGGGCTCAAACCGTGAATGCCTGCATGCAAAGTGGAAGCTCTAACCACTATGCTATCTCGCTTTGATAATTTTACCTGTATACTTCTATTTAGCTCCTTGGGATATTTAAGCAATGCTAAGAACAGCTGTGCAATGCACACACCCGCTCAGCTACACTTTAACTTTACTTGGGATGATAAAAAAAATAAATAAATAAATAAAAAATAACATGGATTTTAACTTTTTCTTACTTTAGGGGTATGCACATACCTCCAACCTCTTTGAAGAAGAAATCTGGACAAAGTCATAAGTAATGGGGGGGGGGGACAAAAATAGGGACTATTTTGAAATTTTCTCTTAAACCTTTAAAGTTGATAGAATAACAGGTTTTGCATTAGCATGAATTTTCTGAAATGTCTGAAATCTGTAACTCAAATGTCTGTCATTATATATTATTTCAGCCTTCACTGGCCAGATTGAGGAAAACTCTGGATATTCTGCAAATATCTGTACAGTTGTGCGGTATGTCCGCGAACACTGTTGTTTACATTTCAAAGTGCCGTAATGGCACTTTCTGAGTGCAGAGGGCATGTTACATGTGTGGTGCACTGCCGCAATGTGCCCCCTGCACTCGTTCACGGATCATGTCTGTGTAGGTTACACAGCAGCATGCCTTCATGAATATGCAAGGCACGCTGCTGTGCTGCACGGACACGATCCACTCTGTGCAAGAATAGTCTTATTCTTGCACAGAGATTTACTGAATCCCAAGGACAATCTTTTATTAGATTAAATTTCATGACTTTTGTGCATGATTGATAGTAATACACTTATCTGGAAACTGGACCAAACAGGACTTTATATCCACAGCTCCAGGACAGAAATGTAGCAGAAGCTCAGGGAATCTGTCAGTTCAAATAATTCACCTGTAGTTGGAATGTCTGATTGTGGGTGCAAGCAAGATCCCCAGTGTCTCTGGTCTACTGCCAGACACTGTCTTTCTGCACAGGGGGTACGTCTGTGCACTCTGTTGCTTGCTTACATAACTCAATAGAATAACTGATGTACCAAATGAGGAGGCAGCCCAAGTAGTAGTAAAAGTTCCAGCAATGTGTACTACCTGTAGTTCCAGCTGGCTTATGCACAGTCTTCTTTGCAGGAAGCCATTCTCATTGTACTATGATAAAAAAGATATTAAACAAAAGCAAAGAGCCTCCACAACAAACTGAGTCCTTAGTTAAATGGAGTGAATAATGTAATAAAATGAAAAACTTCGGACTCAGCACGACTAAAATGAGTAGAAATTTATTAGGTGAGCACTTTCGCGTACCTTTCAGCACGCTTCTTCAGACCATCAGATGGTCTGAAGAAGCGTGCTGAAAGGTACGCGAAAGTGCTCACCTAATAAATTTCTACTCATTTTAGTCGTGCTGAGTCCGAAGTTTTTCATTTTATTACATAAAAAAGATATTGTCAGCTCCCCACATTGCCAGTGAATAATCCATCACCTGAATCTAAGATGGCTTCAGCTGCAGAAATGGAAGGGCTGCTAGAAGTTAGGAGAGATCTATCCAACACATCAGGGCCAGTCAAAAGGATTCTAATATTAAGAGAAAATCTGTGAGAGCATTGTGAATATGCAGCTACAACCACCCTGTAAAACGCAACAACCACATCAGGCATGAGAATAACAAAGATCATGATGACCATCAAAGCCAGAATATGCAATATATAACTTCTTCTTTGAAGAGCTGGGTGGGCATAGAAGTAAAAGAGAGGGCTGAGGGGGAATCAAAGATAGGCTGTTGTTGAGAGGATCCATTTCCTTCTCAGGAGGTAACCTACCAAATCTAGGATCTCCTCCTGAACATGTCAACCAGAAAGTACTATTACTCCTCCTGGAGGAAGAACCTCACCAATACTACAAAGCTGTGGATATAGTGTCAGTGCTGTCAAAACTGCAGTGTGTCATATAATTCACTCTACAAGCCATAGCCACAGTCTTGACAGTGATTGCCCCTGAACTATTCAAAGAGAGGAAAACAAGTCTTTTGATGACTAATGCACTTTGAAGGAATGTAATATGGATAGAAGAGACAAACAAGTGAGGGTGGTAGAAGAGTAAACTGTCTTTCCACTCCTCTCAAAGGCTATAAACTGTATATGAAATGCCAAAATGCTATGGCTTCTCTGAGCCTAATGCTGGAAAAAAACTGCAGAGAAGTCAGTGTAATAATCATTGCCATAGACTCATTCCACTCCAGAGGGAGCTCATAAAGACTGCTTGTGTTCTACTGGGCCAAAGGAACACAGTCTGAAGGCTTCCAGGCAACAAAGATCATATCCTTGATGATTAAGTCTATAAATCGAAGACCCAAGTCTTCCTTTTCCAGCCACTCATTCAAATCTTCCTGAGGGAAGACATGGGGGAATCGATTCATACACACTTGCATCAGAGTGCCTCTACAGATGAAGTCACTTAGAGGGTAAAGAAGTGTCTATTTCTTATCAGCTACTGAAATAATAGCCCCTAGAACTATACATTTTTTGTAGGATCCTGAGTGGAAGACAGTCCCACAACCTCCAGCTTCTGAGTCAAAACCATGCATGCACTCAGATAGGAACAGGTCATGATGGACATGTGCCAAAGGTCGACTGATAGACATCTGATGTTTATGAGTGCATTTTCTTTAGGGTAATGCCACAGTATGAAAGACCAGCACCAAACCCACTAGTGGTAAAAGCCTAGGTAGCCTGAGAGTGTTACATATTTGAGGGCTTAAGGCCTCACCACCGTTCATTATTCTGATATCCAAGACCTGAAGTGCGAGGCCTGTGCTCATATACAAAGTGAAGTTCTCTCCAAAACTGGGCCAGTGAATCCTACTTGAGTGTGGGGGAGTAATGAATGGGAGGACAATCCTTAGCCTCAAATATCTCCAAAAACTGTGGGTGGGTGACTCTAAAGGTCAACATTCAAAATCAGCTTGACGGTTGGCATGGTTTAACAAAATCAGACAGGGACCGTTACAACCAACACTAAGGAACACAACTCTGGTAGCCCACCTAGAGTGGGAAAACAATATGCTCCCCCACAAGCTCCTCACCATTTGCAGAATCACAGCACTGGTATCTTGGTGCATGCTCAGCAAGCATCCACTGAGACTAGCAGGACATTTTAGAAATGGACTTGCCTCTAGGAAGACTTGACAAGGGCCTGATCAACTGAATCATGGGTCTTCTGACAGTCTTTCCTGCGTGAGATCTTCCCTGTACTCCCATTGTAAGTTTCAACTGTACTATTATCCTAGTAGAGAGGTAAGCCAAGAGTTTTCCCTTGTGACTTCAGCTGGTCTGGCTGTATTACTGGCACTTACAACAGTGCTTTACATTGTACTCATCTCCCATACAATACAGACAATGCTGAAGCAGGTCTTTGCTCACTATTTGGTGGCCATAAGGGCATTTAGTCACTTTACTGCTGGCTACTGTAACCCGTGGTGGTGGTGCTGCGGTAGCGTTGTCGCCTCACAGTAAGACGCTGTCTGGTTCGAGTCTCAGCTAGAGTGTCTTCTGCGTGGAGACATGCGTGAATGGCCGTACCTTCGTTGAAGGTTGTGCATCAGGCGTGGCAAGCCGGTATGTAAAAATCAACTGCCAATTATTAGCAGACCGGAGTTCCGCTGTGGCGACCCCTAACCAGCAAAAGCCGAAAGACACAAACAAACTGCTGGTTACTGTATTTGGGAACTTTTATCAAAATTGTATCAGGATCAAAATCAGACCAGAATGAATGGCACCAGTGAACTGAAGTTCAGGAGTAAATCATGCACTGTATACCAAGCATATAATGTCATGGCATGTGCAAGGAACATGCATACCCCAGGCATGAAACCTTTTGAGAGAAAATTGCCAAACTGTGACTGGTGTGAAGGATCAGCCCAAATGTGGGATACTCCAATTAGGGTTCCAGACATTAGGTTCCATACTTATGGTGTTAAGTTAGAAGGGAACTTACCCAGGATACTATGGTGAGTAAGAAAAAAACACCTAGAATATCTTTTGAAATTTTTAATATTTTTGACATATACTGGAAAAATAAGAACTTACTTCAAAATTCCCACCTGACAAAAATATTTGCCACTAAAAAAGGAACAAAATGTTAAAATAAAACATATTGGACACAGTGTTGGGAACATATTTGTTAAAGTTGTTCCATGATTCTGTATAATGAACACTAAAGAAAATGAGACAAAAGAAAACAAAATGTGTTGGGATCCTACATTTCAGAATGAACCAATAAATCTGAAAATAACAGTAAGCACTACTTAATTATAGAAGGCATCAAAACTCAAAATGCTTATAAGTCATGCTATGACTTAAGAATAAAGCACTGACTATTTCATAGTTAAATAGCAGCTTGGTTCCCTGTACGTGATGCCAGGGAAGGATGGGACTGACAGGCCTGCCCACCCAATCTGGGGTGAGGGAGACTACTCTGACTTGTCACATTGGTGAAACCTAGTGGGAGTAGCAGATGTTTACTCTGTGGAACTGAGTCTATTGAACCTCTGTTGTCATGTGCAATCACACTATAAGCCAAGGGGAATGCTTGGAGGGCAGCAACAATGATGCTTGAAACAGCCACCACTGGGGGTGGGGGGTGACCTGCTGGAAGAAAGGATAGGCCTGCATACTCCCTACCACACAACTCTAACAGCGGGTGAGCTTCTGGAGGATTACCAAGCATGAATGAAAGGAGCTGGAGGGCTCTCCCCTGCCTAGGAGTCCTGTCTCTCATGACTGAGGAACAAATGGGCTAGTTGGGTGAAGGCAGAAAAAACATCAAGTTGGTCCTGCAGGAGTGCAAAAAATGCTTATAAACTTTAAACACAAATCAGGGAGAGACAAAACGGTAGTTCCAGAAACAGAGTGCATTGATACAAAGATGTAGAAAAATCTGAGTGCTTCACAAATGCTGTGGCACCCACAGTTCTGCAGAAGACATGTTTTTAGTATTTGTCAAAACATATTAAATAATTTACTGGATATGAGCAATAGGTTACATAAGCAAAGTTTTTCAAATAAATGCAAATATCAATGAAATAATTAAAGCCTGGAGCTTCACAAGCAGAGAATATCGAGATATGGGACACAGAGATGCAGTGCAATCTTTACAAAGATGCTAGGTTTATTTAAGTGCAAAAATAACAGTACTTCAGATACATTGTAAAGGAATGTCGACCAAAGATGTTTTTTACTGAATTAATTTCTACAACATATGTGTTTAAGATGGTGCACATATTTTAATACTTCTTGTAACACAAATGTGTTGTTTTGAGATGCTGGACTTTGTCTTCTCTTCTGTAAACTGACTGCTCAAGACGCTCCTTTGGCTCTCAGCTTAGACAGCAACATTTCATTCTTCCTGCATTCCTGTACAGAAACAGACAAAACATTTTTAACCAACATGACAATGTTTGCATACCGCATGCACTTGTAATTTTTATTCTGATATGACACAGAAGCTATCATTATCAGTATAAGCTAAGCAGCATATTTTATGTTGAGAAAATCAGAAGTGAAAATGTACACTAAAATGGACAGAAAACAGAAAAATGCGCTGCGTTTTACTTGATTAGTTACAACGTTCTGTCACTTTTATCTTTTTTTTCTTTATTTAAAAGTGGTACAATATTAGAGACACCCCAGGCACTCTTTTTCCAAAGAATTTAATTTACTCAGTTAATACCATCCAAGCACCTTGTGTCAGCAAGGGCACAGGACCACCCAGAAGCTGACGTACAAAATAAGCTCAATGTAGGAAGTGAGGTGCACTACAGGAAAGAAGGCTTCCATTCCCTTAAGAATAAGAAAAAGATGAGAGTAGAATCCTTAACCATGCTCCGGGGGGAAAAGGCTTTACAGTCTATGCATGTCCTAATATTTTCAGTGAGATAACTTGTCCTCTTACTGGAGCTGTTTGTGAAAAGAAGAAACCAACAGGTCTACAATGCTGCCTAACGTGATAATGTCCACAACCAACCAATCCTTTTCGGATGACTCTTCAAACCAGGGCAAACTCAAAGAACCATCGTCCTCCACAGACAATCCAAGATGAGCTTCACAAATGCAAATGATGGGCCAAGTGGAAGGTTGTCATCCTTCTGGGTGTTTTAGCCAACATGAAGGAGGGTGAGAGACTATGTGAAACATCAAGGCATTCCTCAGTATGTGGAACATGTGGCTGAATGAGGACCACAAAAATCCTCCTTGATAGTAAAGGCCCATTTCCTCTTAGTAAGTAATATGGTGTGAAGATGGCTGATGTTTTGGTGCAGCTGTGTGGTAAACCAAGGCAATCTATAACTTTTTCTTGCACTTTATCAGTTCATTGAGCTGGGAATTTACTGAAAAATGAGACTATCTAATTTAATCAGTGGCTAATAAAATGTTCAAATATGGCTTACTATGGTATTATCATTATTTATTACTTATTTTATAAACTGGGCTGTCCGACCCGAGCACAGCCATTCTCAATGAAGGCCTAAGGAGAAAAGCTCTAATGCATCACATAAACAAGTCGATAATACATTTAAGTTTTGAAAGTTAGACAGCAGAACACCATGCCAGTCACCGTCTAAATATGGCACAGCGACAGATTACCAAAAGGCAGGCTAAAAGCTCTAGTGGATTGTATAAACATATTCAAGCATATGCTCACAATAAAGAAGCAAGAACCATGAAATAAAACAGAGCAGACATTCAGCATGCAAAATATGACAGAGTCCTAATATGCTATTTCAATACAAGTATACATCGTCTGAAGCAAATGAAAAATGTAAAAGGGAAAGTATACAGACCTCAGTATATATGAAACAGAAAAAAAGAATGGTGCTAATAAACTGCAGTTGGAAGAAAATGCAAAACTAATTACTGGTACTCTATTTATAGCAAATACAATATCTAAATACAAAAAGTGCCCTAAGCAGCTGCCTAGTTCAACTTTCTCAATGATTTAGTAGGAGCTCTTTTCCTGTATATATTTTTTGTAAAGAAATGCAACATTTCTTTACTTTAAGAAAAAAAATCAACAAACACAACAAGCAGTACCTCTGTCTGAAGGTACAGCAGCTGCAGCACCCAGTGGAGTAAGTGTTGTAGACTTGGCCATTCAGATTGGTGGCCTCCAGCTCCATCCTGCCCACAACCTACTCAGACAATGAATTAGGCAGATTGTGGTCTAGACTGAGCAAACATTCAGCAAATTGATAACTGTAGTGGATACCGCTGGCACCAACAGAAAGCTCTGCAGTAGAGTGAGGTAAATTTTTAATATTTTTACTGACAGGAATCAGACATTTTGGATGGCTGGAGTTTGGCTAATCCTGGCTCTCAGTTGTCCCTGAGTTTAAAGAACATCCTTAATTTTGTCTGATATGATTGCCCTGTCCCTTATAATTTTTTTTTAGATTTTTTTAGTAGGCCACTAAGAGTTACAGTCAAAAATGCCAGACATTGGAGTTACACGCTTTTTATTCCTCGAAAAATGCTTGTTGATGCAGATGATGCAAAACGTGGTCTGTTAACTGTTTAAAACACTCTTTAGAGCCTCCTTGCTGATTTTCTGCTATTTTAAAATTTTTTTAGTGTTTCACTGCTATTTTTCTACTGTTTTACACATTCTCTAGTGTCTTCTGCTGAAACTAGGGTAGCTAGTTGTTGTAGCATAGTCCAGATACAGGTTTGCTGCTTCTGCAACTTTTTGTAGTGGTTTGTTTGTTCTGAGCATGGTTTCAAGGCCATCTTGGATTGGAATGGGCCTATCTGTACTTATGTAAGAGAAATGTGCTGATTGGGACCTGTCTGATAAAGGGAGACCAGTCTAGGGCTTGGAATAAGCATCCTCATTGTCTTTTTGAATCTTTTAAAAGTTTTTTTCAGGTTTTTAGCTTCTGGTATTTAGGCCCTGCATCTGAGCAGGCTTCTGCTTGTTTACACATCACGCAGCATCACACACTGCCGCGCAGTTGTGCACCAAAGCCGGACAGTTAAATTCAACACATTTTCCCTAAAACCCAGGCAGAAATATCCATCTACTGAGCTTGTCTATGATCAATTCTGAATAGCCACCCCTAGTGACAACAGTCTTCCTAGCATTATAGACAGTTGGACTACCATTGTTTCTCCTGCCAACCTTGCTGACTTGGGTCTCTTGAGACAGTGTAGCAATTGCCTCATGTACAAAGAAAACCCTCTACTAATAACACACTCCAGTACAGAGTGCTAGAGATGTATTTACACCAAAAATCAAGAATCCATGATCTCTCTCACTCAAAACAGTAACACTGAGAAGGTTGTCAACTCACCCACCACTACATATGCTCATAGTACCACTACTCATACACATAGTACACACCAAACAAACAAATTCATATATACGGAGGTTCTCCCAAAAAAACTTACCGAAACACCAGAGACCTCCAAAACACAAGACTGCTATAACTAACACAATCCTTACAGCACCCATTACACATAGCAACACCAGTATCTCACCCACCAAACCAATACGGAGTAACACTCAAAAAAAACAAATTTTCTTGTCATTGGAAACTCAACAGTGGAACACACGGATGTCTCTCTCACCAGGTTGGTGCCAGGGTTCATCAGATCATGCATGCACTCAGGTCTCCCAGTAACAAGTACCATTATGACTCTGTCATAGTTCATGTTGGTGTGAATGATCTGAAATGCACCTCAATGGACTATATGAAAACAGACATGGTTGAGTTCTCTGAGTATGTGTCCCAGACAGATATGTTCTTAGCCTTGAGCAGCATACTGTCCTCACCTAGAATGATGCCACAGTATAAACAAAAAAATGACTGATTTCCATAACTGTCTCAGGATTTGGTGTCATTCAAAGGGGATCCAGTTCCTGGCAGCCTGGGAAGCCATGGTCAACAAACCTCACTGATTTGCCAAAGCCGGTTTGCACCTGGCACCTCTAGGCTTTAGGCTGATGGCAAAGGCTCTTGCCTCCCCCATAGTGTCTTTTTTAGGTAAGGTCTCAAAAACAACATTACTGACATGAAATTAACCAATCAGAACAAGATAATGGTCATGCTTTTAAATGCTAGGAGCTTAAACCAAAAACTGCACTCCCTGGAAGCACTTCTGTTACTAAAAGATGTAGATGTCTGTGAAGTCAGAGAAACCGGATTCAAGGCCTCACAGAGTACCCCACCCTTGCAAGGCTACAATGCCTTCCACACCTTTAGACTGCAAAATAAACATGTGATAACCAAAGAAGGCAGTGTTTCAATCTATATTAGAGATAAATTGGATGGTGCAGTGGTTAAGTGGTAATGTTGTCACCTCACAGCAAGAGGTTCTCCGGGTCAGTTCTTGGCTGGAGTGCCTTCTGTGCAGAGTCTGCATGTCTTCCTTGCATTCGTGTGGGTTTTTCTCTGGGTACTCTGGTTTCCACCAACATTACAAAGACATGCATCCGGAGCGTTTCTCCTGGGGCCTCCACTGAAAATTGGCTTTGTTGCAAGTCTGACTTTCCCAGTAAACAAATGTTAAATAAATAAATAAATAAATAAATTCACCTTCTATCTAGCTAGACTGGACAACTCCATGGAGTTACTCCAGGTCCAGGTTACGGTGTGTAAGGTCGCTCTTTTTATGTGCATAAAGAAGGCACTGAGAACTGGGTGTTCGTTTAAGTAGTTTATTGTATACAAATTCATCAGGATGAATGGCAGGAATATTAAACTTAAACTATCTAAACAACTGACTACATACTTGCATGTTGTCTCTCTGGCTGCTCACTCAAAATGGCACTCTAGCTTGCATGTGCTCAGTACTTACATGCATGTGCTGACTCACTGGAAAGCTTCTTAAAGGTATACCACACACTCTGATCTACAGGTAAGACCTCCATTCAAGTCATAGTCAGTTATAGATCCCCCTCCATGGGTTACGACTTCCATGAAGCCTCCTTGACACAACTGGAGACAATCCAAATTTTATCGAACACACTGGTTATGGGAGATTTCAACTATTCCACCATCAACTGGGAAACCTACGCTAGCCCTAACTCACTAGTGCAAAAGTTCCTTGACTTTGTTAATTCAAATGCTCTGGAACAAATTGTCCATACCACAACATGGGGAACAAACATTCTGGATCTGGTCCTCTCCATGTCATATGCACTGTCGGACTCTTTAGTCAAAACTCTAGTCAAAACTGACCATAAATCAGTCAACTTCGAGCTGGCACTAACACCAGAACTCACAAAGGATGAAATCAGACTAAAAAACTTCACCAAGGCAAACCCTTCCTAGGTGAAGGTATAAATGCATTCTAAGCCCTACCCCAAGCTGGAAATGGTAACTATGTCAAAGCTTACAGTAAAGCCCTGTACAGTCACTTGCATAAGTGCTTTGCTGTACCAGAGAGAATCAAAGCCAGAGCTCCGAGTAAAAGCAAGCTGCCATGGGGACATCTGGCATCAAAAAACTTCACAATAAACACAAAAGGTTGCTGTCCAAGAAAACACAGGCAAGGCCCTGACAATGGAAAAACAGCCTCCTCAGCCTCAACAGGCAAATAAGTCAACTTGACAAATCCTCCAAGGACTCCTTTGAGAGAAACTTAGCGAGCACAGCCAAGAATAACCATAAGGCCTTTTACAGCTACGTACATAACCTAAAGGCTAGGACCTAAGCATGTGCAGAACTAGTGGCCAACAGTATCACACACACTGACCCTACAGAGATAGCAAACCTGCTAATGGATAGGTTTGGTGAAAATTTCACTCCCTTATCCCCTCCTAATTTACAACAAACCTTCCCCCAAACTTCCCTCCACCCTACATCTATGAAGAGTAGGTCCTCAAAGCTTTGTCCAGGGCAAAAAAAGACAGCCTCTATGGGACAAGATGGCATCCCAGGCTGTCTTCTAAACAGGGTAAAACATGAACTAGCATCACCACTAAGTACCCTTTTCAATCATAGCCTAGCCACAGGCTTTGTTCCTGTGGAATGGAGAACAGCAATAGTTATTCCCCTCCATAAAGGTGGTCGAGCAACAGACCCAGGGAATTACAGACTCATAAGCCTGACCAGCCTCATCTGTAAGGCCATGGAACATATTAGTATGGACCTCATAAATAAAGACATACCTGACCTCCAAACCCTGGATCCTACCCAAGTTGGCTTCATGAAGGGCAGATCCTGCCTGTTAAATCTGGAAGATTTCTTTGGAAATGTGCCCAAAGCCATTTGACAAGGGCAAATCTGTGCACACAGCATGCTTCTACCTTGCAAAGGCTTTTCACACAATCCCACATTCAGGCATTATCAGTAAATGTAGTAAACTGAATGTAAACCCCTTTGTTTTAAGATGGGTTGCCAATTGGCTCACAAACTGGACACACACTATCAAAATGGGTGATTCCACATCAAACAGAAGATCTGTTACAAGTGGGGTGTCACAGTGGCCACTGCTGGGCCCCCTACTATTTAGTATATACTTCTCAGAAGTTCAGGTCAAAACTAAAGGGTTGTTGCTGACCAAGTTTGCAGACAACTGCAATGTGCCTTACACAGACTGACTAAAGTCCCTGTCACTATATTCTGTATCGTATAGACTTCTTAGGGGAGACTTCTGCCTGGCCTACAGAGCAATCCAAGGCCTAAACTTAATGAACTTGCTGGATAGCCGTAAATCAAATGGGACTACGACTATCCATTCAAGGGACCTAAATATGGCCTGCGACTTAAATAGAACATACTGGAGGGTCAGATGCATCTCCCAGCGATTACCACGTCTTTGGAACAGGCTAACAATTCATGTGAAACAGAGCACCTCTATGACACTGTTCAAGAGGAACATGGACGAGTGGATGGGGCACCATAAATTCTTACTGGGGATAGAGCCCACAACCCTCCTGGACAAGGGCGGTCATCACTAAATGCAATCTTAGACATTGACTAGTACCACTACGGTATTAGCTTACTACATTGGGATGAAATAGCTAGGTTTAAATTTACCTCCGGCTCGATAACCTAGTAATCTCCTATGGTAGAGTTAGAAAAAATGTTAAGCAAAAAGATGTAAAAGTGTAGTGTGGTGTGTGATGAATGCACCCCTGGGAAAGAAGCATGGATGAAAATGTGTCAGAGAAGCAAGGAGACACTAACTGAGTCAGTAAAGGCATAGAAGGGATGGAAAACAGGTAAAGGAGTAGCAGTGACAGAAGCAACCCATTTTTTAAGTGGCACCTTGGGAAGAAGAAGCTTTATTATTTCAAGTAAGACAGTACAAAAGGAAAAATATACAGTGAACTTACAGTCATTGAAAACTATATAGACAAGTTTGAAATTTCCAAGGGAGCGAAAATGTGAAAGACATATTAGGACTCGCTTAACACATGTAATAAATTATTAGTAACATCCATTTGTAAACATGCAGTTTTAAAAATAAAATTAAAATCTGCAGAAATGACAAAAGGAAACTCTTTTGTAGGACAGAAGAAACAACGCCAGTGGCTAAACTGCTCCAGTGCTGCAGGTGTGCTTCCATTTTGATTGCTTACTCCTGGATGATAGCTTGACAGGGAATAGGCAAACTGCAGCAGGAAGGACACTTGAGTAGTTTACAGACTAGCCAGGAGTAAACTGAGTCACCAGTTTAAGGTACCATATGTCATAGCAAGAATGCATTTTTCTCCTTAAACTCCTGTCTGGTAAGGACAGAAGAAACAACGCCAGTGGCTAAACTGCTCCAGTGCTGCAGGAGCTGTCCAGCAACTCCAAAAAAAATAACTAAACAGTCACGGCACAATACTGAAAATGGATACTAGACTCTGAATTACTTCTGAACACAAAAGAAAAAAAAACAAAAAAACAACAAAAAAAAAAAAACAACAAAACTTCATTTTTACGCCTGAATAAACTCGTTAATCTAGTGCACAAGTCCAAATCATATGCCTAGGAAACAAAATTTGCCATTAGGTATCATTGACTGAAGTCCACCTTTCACATCAATTTACTCCATATACAAAACCAGTAGAAAACTTGGTATGCTATATAAATCTAAACCATTCTTAACAGAGAAAGCTATGCTAGGAACAAGTAGCAGTACACGTTTACATCCATGTCTACTATATGCTTTAGCAATATGAATATGCAGAAAAGCCAAACTCAGAAACTAGAACAAATTTATAACAGGATAACTATTAAGCTCTAAAGAAAAATTTGATACTGCCTCATACAAAAAAAAGCCAATCAGTTAGAACTACAAAACACCTTAGCATACTCTCAACAACAGTACACACAGTATCATGTGTGAATAAACCAAAGTCCTACAATCATACCCCCTTCAGAAAAGTATAATCTAGTCAGATTGCTAAGGTTACTTAATTATACTTCATAGCAGAATCTAAACGACTACCAGAAATTTGTCCAGACGCGGACTTCCAAGTTGGCTGCACACTAACTAATAGCTCAATTTCAGCTCTTCCAGTGTGAAAACAGAAACTAATTTGTCTTTTTGGGTAAATTTCAGTTACTGGTTAGTAAGTGCACTGCCTACATGGCAGCAAAGAAAAGATTTAGAATACCTGAAAGAAAATTAACCAAAAAGGTGAGTAGAAAACACTGGCTGGGAGTAATCCTGTAGATGTACAGCAAAAAGCAGTTCAAGTTCCAGCTTTGGTGCCAGGTATGATTTCCAGTAATAAAGAGGAAAAAAATAAGTCAAATATCCACGGTGCTGATTAAAATAAATAAAAAACTGAAGGAGCATATGAACTCAAATAAAAGGGTGGAAAAAATGGAAGAAGCTTTAAACAGATATTCAAATGAGGTGATAAAACTGCAAAGATCAAAGGTCGAAATGAAAAAAAAAAAGGTTGGCAAAGTATGACACTGCTCAAGAAGAGATGTTTGAAAAAATGGTAGAATTAGAGGACAGAGACATAGGGGAAAACCTGAGATTTTGTGTTGTACCAGAGAAACTGGAAGGAAGACATTGCATTGCTTTTATGAACGCATAAATAAGCAACTGGACTGGTATTCGACAGCAGGAGTGGTTAACTGAAAGGATACATCGTGTGTGTGCTCGAAAGCTGGCCAAGGGAAATAAGTCCATACCTCTAATAGTAAAGATATAATCCCACCAGCAGAAAGAGTTGATTCTGACAGAACTGTGGCAGAAGGACAAAGCAGTAAAAGTTGGAGACAGTAGAGTGTCTGTGAAAAATGATTACTCACTGTAAGCCAAGCAGAAGATGAGTAAATTTATTTCAGCAATCAGGGAATGTCGAGCAGTAGATGAGAGTGTCCAGCTGCTGTATCCACTATCCTCAGAATATTTTTTCATGGAGGATCAAATGTATTTTTTGATGCCAAACATGCTAAAGGGAAAATGCAAAAGTTTGTTCAACAAAAAGTGAGCTATCAAACAGAAGGGGATTCTGCTTCTCATTCTTCAGAAAAAAAAAAGCTTACAGAGAGACTATGCTAATGAAACCTTTTCCAATATTCCAAAGGAAAATGATTGACAGGCAGAGAAAAGCACAGGAGTTGACTAGAATTCTAGAACCAGGAGTACATTGGAAATGAACCAGACACAGATTTGGGAGATGCAGATCAACAGGAAGAAAACCAGCAACTCTAAAATTAATGAATAAATGTGAGACTATAAAGCATAAATCACATTTGTGAATTATGACAGAACAAGAAAACCTGGAAATATTGGACTTTTTGGGGAATCCAAAGCACATGTCCTATTTCATGTCATTAATGTTTGGAAGAACATTTATGAGACGGTAAGAGGAAGGAGAGAGGTAACCAAATAAAAGTTTTTGTTCTTAATGATATTTTTGTAAAACATGACACACACTACATGTTATAAAGTAAACCGTCTTGTGTTATTTTTGTGTGCAATAGGACTACTAAAGTAAACAGGTTCCCTTTTTCGTCTTCTTTCTTTCTTCCTTTCTTCTTATTTAGTTTAAAAAAATGTAGGCACTGCAATGTAAAAAGAGAAGAAATTGTACAAAGAACATGATACAAGTACAACTGAAATACTTTTGCTTACTTTTTCATGGCAGAATGTCTGGATTAAGTCCCCTTGTCTTGATCTAAGCATAAAGTTTAAGGGGAAGCTAGTAAATAACGGAACACTGAATGCAATGAAAAGGTTTCCTTTAGCAAATATATGTTCACACTGCAACACGAGAAGCTTGTAGCTGAAGGCAACTGTGTATCTGGTTGTCATGTTTCTATGGAGACAAATTGGCAAGGGCAATAAACACATAATATTATTTTCTTTCATTCATTCTAAATGTATTCAAGTTGCTTTATGCATCTTGGGAAGGAATAAAGATGAGGCAAAAATGGACAGCACTTAGTGTAAGTAGAAGCACATTCTGTACCATGCATCTTAGCATGGCTAACCTTCACTATACGTCAAGTCAAGCCTGTGAGTGTAGCTGTCAGTCTGGGACAATTGTTCCTATTACAAGGATTAAACTTCATTATTTCAGATGTAAACAGATTTGTTTGTTTGCATTAAATTAATAGGTTATGGGGGTGTTCTGGGTGTGTGTTTGTTTTTTTGTGTGAGGTTTTTCATTAAATCAAAAGTCTTATAAGATGTGACATACAGTAGATACAAATGGATATGACAAGAAAAAAAGATTACCTGCCACACATTACTGTTTGAATGTAACCCACAATCTGAAACTAGATGCTTTGTATGAGGTTAGAAAGATTGCTGTTAAGCAAATGCTTTTGATAAGAACTCCAGAACACAAAAGCTTTTAGCAGAATGGCTCAGACAACTGAAAGTAGAAGGGGTTGTTGCCAAGCTTAGGGAGCCACCCAGACTGAGATCCTGTTGAAGCATTAGAAATATTTCGGAAATTTTATGAAAATCTGTATAAAGCAGAGAAATGTGAAAATCAAGTAAAAGCACAAAAGGAAATGTTTATGGAAGAATTAAGTATGCTAAGGTTAGAGGCAGATGAGGCTCAACTACTAACAGGATAGGATTAGATGAGCTAAAATGGTGATGCATAACCAAACTACAGGAAAGTCACCAGGAATAAAGTAATGGTATTCCTGTGGAAGTTTAGAAGCTAGGAAGGAAAAAAGTGAAAGATTTGGAAGGTTTTGTTTAACAGTATATTAAAAGGAGGAGAAGCACCAATATCCCGGAAGAAAGCTTTGGTGAATGTAATACCTAAAGATTGCAAATACCCATCAGATCTAGCTTCAAATAGACCACTTCAATTCTAAATCATGATTAAAAAAGTATTTATGTCTACAATGGCTAAAAGAATGGCAATTGTGATTCCAAAATTGAAAGAAATGGGTCAGTGTAGTTTTGTGGCCTAACAGAACAATGATAATCCAGAGGGCAGCAAAATGTAACAAAATACCACTGTTGATGGTGGGTCTTGATGAGCAGAAAGCATCTGACAGCTGGGATTTTATGAGTAAGGCAATGGAACCAATTGTATTTCCTGATAAAATTATGAAGTTGATTAAGAGATGAGGGATAGGAGGCGAAAAGTAAAGTATGTCTGTTTGGGGGGAGGGGGTTCTTCACTGATAGGTTGTTTGACCAGAGGAACCAGGTGAGGGTGTCCTCTTTCTCCCTTTTTATTTACATTATATTTAGAACCACAGGCAAAGAAAATAGGAGACTCAGAAATTCAAGTATATAATTGGTATGGTGATCCAAGAAATGTTGGCTTCATTTGCAGGTGATATTTTGTACCTGATAAAACTAGAAAAGGACAGCTGAGTGCTGTGGAACACTCTGAGACCATGTTTTCAGGATACAAAATAAATACCGAGCCAACAGATATAGCCAACATACTGGTTGACAGATTCATTGCCAACTTTACCTCCCCGAAAGGCCCTATCACAATACCAGAAGAAAGCCTGGTACCCACCATTTCTGCAGCACAGATAAAAGCTGCATTGTCAAAAGCCAAGAATACAGTGTCCATAGGACATGATAATATCCTTGGCTGCATCCTACATTAACTAAAAAACGAACTGGCACCACATCTGTGTGCCCTGTTCAATCACAGCCTTACCTCAGGCTTTGTCCCTAACGAATGGCGCACTGCTACAGTCATCCCTCTCCACAAAGGGGGAGCAACTACAGACACTGGGAACTACCACCCCATTAGCCTGATGAGCTTGGTATGCAAAACTATGGAGCATGTCATCATGGCCCTGCTCAACAAAGATATAGGCAATCTCCAAACTCTTGACCACACACAGTTTGGCTTCATCAAGGGGAGATCCTGCCTGCTGAACCTGGGTGACTTCTTTGAGGCAGTCGGCAAGGCTGTGGATGAGGGTAAGGCAGAGCATACAGCCTACCTTGAACTGGCCAAGACCTTTGATATCATTCCCCACTCGGGTATCATTGATAAACTCACCAAACTAGGCATTAATCCTTATATCACTAGGTGGGTTGCAAGTTGGCTAACAGACAGGACCCACAGACGGAAAGTTGCGGACTCCAAGTCAGACTGTTGACTAATCACGAGTGGAGTCCCACAGGGCTCAGTCCTGGGCCATCACCTGTTTCCAGGCCAACACAGAGGGACTCTGGATGACCAAGTCCTCCCCAAGTGATGCAAGCATCCTACAAAAAGGCTTTTCTGAGACCAATGGCTGAAGTCGGAACCATGGCCCTAAGCTTAACGCCAAAATATGCATCATCATTCCCTTAGAAAAAATTCAGCTGCCACGAATTACCACGTCAATGGGATCCCACTAAACAATGAAGGGGCCCATAAGAGATCTGAGCACCCAGGTCGACAGCCACGTTACCTTTGACCACCATGTTGCCACTGTGGTCAGTAAGTCCTTCTGCATGGCACTTCTTATAACCAAAAGGTTTGTATCCAGAAAGAAAGAGATCATCATCCCTCTCTACTCATCCCTCATTAGACCAATCATTGAATATAATGTCCCGTTTAGCATGTACCTGACCAGACACCTACAACAGCTGCAGAGGCCAGAAAAGTACCTCACAAAAAGGATCCTAGGCCTTAAACATATGTCCTACACGGAGAGACTCAAGAAACTTCAGTTCTCAGTCTCTTATTGTCTACTCAGAGGTGATCTCTGCTTGACTTACAAAGCCATGTCTGACCCAGCTCTATTTGAAATGCTACACCTAAAGAAATCCCAATCTCCTCCCGTGCCATACGCTCCGGAGACCACAACCTCACTACCACAATCAACAGAACATGCTAGAGGGACAGGTTCATCTCCCAAAGACTGCCCATACTCTAGAATAAGCTTCCCATTCATGTCAAGCAGATTACCTCGCTGCCACTCTTCAAGACAAATCTCGACGAGTGGATGGGCAACAGAAAGTTCACCCCAGGGATCACTCCAGTTGTTCTACTGGATAGAGGCACTGTAAACTAACACTGGGTGGCACAGTGTCAGGAAAAAGTTTTTTGGGCTAGGCTTGTAAAGGCTCCAGAGCCATTAGCCTAGTACAGACCTATGAACCTATAAAGATTTTCAAAAATAATAGCTGTACACTATGTATCTACACAAAAACTGGTTCAGCAATAAACGTGCTTATGGGGGCATGATAAAATGAAGTACTTAGGATTATGGATTATAAAAGATTCTGTTATGGCAGCTACGAGTATGTGATAAGGGACAAAACAAAAGATAATACAAAAACAGAGAAACTGGAAGCTTTGTTTTTATAGATATGGACAGCAAGACACAAGCAGTAAAATGCTTTAAGTCCCTTTAGTTTTATACACACTTCATGCATATTTTAATCAAGCAGAGGAGAATTATTGATAACAATTAATAAAGAGTAGCAGGATATTATCTCAGAAAGGAAGAGGGCAAGAGTCAAGTGGGATAAGTTGATCCTTTCAATAGAACAAACTGGTTTGGGTTTACCTGATTTGAAGGAGTATTTAGAGCTACACAGTTAAGGCTCCTATACCTAGCACAAACAGAAAGGTATAATTCAATGTGGAAAGGGATGATAATGAAATGGGGAAGAAGCTAAAGAAGTAAGAATAAACTGGGATTTTGGATGCAGATCCTTAAGAACAACCACCACACAGACCACCATATTCACAAAGTAGCAGAAAGTATTATAAGAACTAAGCCAACATGGGAATGCAGAAAGGAGATTCTGCCAATAGGGATGACTGCAATTAGGGGTACAAAGAATAGGCAAGAGGGCCCAGAATTTACTGGAGAAAACTGTCAAAGGAACCAAAGAAATGGGAACAAATAATTGGAAAGGGAAATGTAAAAGAATGGGAAGAGGCCACAAATTAATTTGGACTACAGGCTACAGATTGCCGTCCTTCTCCAAGGACTTGATATCAGAGTATAGGTAAAGAGGAAAGAAAAAGAGGATCCTAAGTGAAAGATCAGCACTGGTAGCATTTTTAGTAGAATCTAGAACAGAAACTGCTGTTAAAAAACTGATAACTAGTATCACATATAAAATATTGCATGACAATTATAGGAATCAATCAAAGGGGATTAGAAAGAGTGACTGAATAAGTAATTCACAAAGAAACAATTGTGAGGATATATGTATGGCTTCCAAATATGCATCAAAATCTAGAAGATTTAGGATTTTTACTTGGAAATGTGTGCATAGCTATTTTTATACTCCAGGCAGATGGCAAAGAATTATTCCTCAGATAGATTGCAAATGTTGGAGGTGAGATGGAGAAGAAAGAGGTAACTGAGACCATATTTTTGGGAGTGCAATGAGTTGGCATACTTCAAAAAATTCCCTGCAATACTCTGTCAGAAATACTGGGCAAACAAATTGGTGTAACTAAGAAAATTGTTTTTTTTTAAGCTGTGATAAAGAATTGGAATTGCCTAGACATAGTAAGGCCTTGCTGAATTTAATTCTGGTGGCTGCCAAAAATTAGTAGAAAATGAAAATCGGTCTAAATAATCCATGTGATAAGTAGTGAATACAGTAATAGAGATAAAAGAAATGGAAGTGTAATCTTTAGAAAAAGGTAGGAGCGTATTACATGGAACAAAATGGGAACATTACACATACAATAATGTTTGGGAAGAGAAACAAGGTTTAATGAAAGGCAGGAATTGAATGAGTTATGTAATGGTTGACTAACGATGAGTGTCAAGAAAATTGTAAGTAAAGTATAATGTTTGCAACTGAAAATATTTCAATAAAGGTTTGCCTCCATTTATATAAATGTATGATTGCCTAAGTCATAAGTGATAACTCAATGAAGATGATGTTTCTTGTTACAGACATTTGACTGGAGTCAAACTACACTCAAGAATTACCTTAACAGTGGATTTTCAGTCAAGCACACATTTCCCTCCCATTTATGGCTATAAGACAACCTGGTCTAAGGTTTGTGAAAGTACTTAATTTTGCTACTGTACAGCATGGATTTTATTTTGTGCAGAAGCTTCCAGAATTTTTGGAAACTCTGGGTGGAATTATCATGATAGTCATATAGCTTGCAAACCTCTTCTGCTGTATCATTACACTTCTAACTTCAAGGGTTATCCTGGAAGGATATCTAGTCTTAATTCTCTCTGATCTAAGTGGATCAATAAGACATGAATGATTAAAGGATTATGAACAAGATGTTTTGGCATTTCTAAGTAAACAAATGAGCAGTTTAGTAATGAATCTTGAACAAAGACAGGCAGCTGACTGAACACGAAATGCAACTAACATCATACCCACACAGTGGACATTTTCGGGACGAGACATTAGAAGATAGTTCGTTTAAAATGGACCACTCTAGGCTATCAGTTGGGGCAGTAAGTTTTATTATTTACCATATTTTAGAACTAAACAGTGGGAGAGGAGAGATACAATAATTTATTGTCATTTTCTAGTCATCATTAAACCCAACAAGGACTATTAGTACAAATATCACTAGAGAGTTAAGTCAAGACAATAGGTCAACCTACTCCATGGGAAAGTCTGCAGACACATATAGACAAGGGGAATAGTTAAAGTTCTTATGCTACCAACTCTTAATGATATTGCAACTGAGCTCCTCTGGATAATGGATGAGAGTCCAGATGGTGTCAGAGTACAAGGCAATTTCAGAGACAGAATAAATGCAAATCTTTTGTCCCATCACTAAGCTCTCTCATGCATAAGAATTTTACAATATGCTTACAGAATTTCAGCACCATTAATAGCAGACTGCAGCTACACTTCTCTAACTACATGTATATTGGGTTTCTTGTGGAATAGCCAACTCTGCAGCAGGGTAAAACTTGTGCTACGTTAGTTGATAAGGTTAATCTTTAGAATTTTTATAGATTTCCATCTAGGCTATTAGAGACCATGATGCTGATAATCACAAAATTAGTCCAGCACTATACTGAGGACCTCCATACCTTAGAGTAAAGTTACTTAACAGACAATGCTGGCAGTTACAGAAAGAACTGTTGCAACGGTAATATTATCAACTCCAGTCTAGCACTGCACTCAAATAATGTCAATGTCAGTTGTGTAACAAATAGTGCGCTCACTTTTTGTACTGGCAGATCAGAAAGCTGCGGGTTCTATTCCTACTAAAAGTGACTGGACAAGTTTTTCATTAGTGACACTGCAGTGCAGCATCTGGGGGTGTTGCACTTCTGAGAGTACAGTCCTTCACATGAAATATTAAACTGAGGCCCCATCTCCCCGAGTTTGCAGTAGCTCAGGGGGATGTAAAATATATTGTGGCACTTACCCAAAACACTAGGGCTTTATTTACACTATCATTATTATTTACAACTGATCTGCACAATATTCAATTTTCATGTACAACCAAAGCAAGAAAACATTAAAAATAAAGCCCTTAACCAGTGCATGCCATAACCATTTATTTTATTAAGCAACCACTGTCACATATTTCACACTCATACCATCCTTTCCTATCATCTAAAAAATTTCCCAGCTTAATGTTCCAAAACCTAACTCTAACATGATATTCATTTAATCTATCATTACCAAATTTCTTCTTTTTTTCACATATCCTCATACTTCCTCCAAACAATTTTCCTATATTATCATCCTTATTTCTAATTTTCTTCAACAACCAGTATACATACAAACAGGTTAACAAAACTACGTTTCTTTTAAACCTAATCATCCACATTCTCTAGAATATAAAATATCTATTTTAATAGCATTTTATTTAGATCAACAAATAATCTCATTTTTTTTTGCCAAAGTACTTTCTCCATCCTCTATGGAAAATTATATACTATCCTGTGTATTCTAATTTTCCTGACACAAATGAATTCCAAAATGCATAAGCTGAAAAGTATTCCACATCTTTGTCACTTTTAACAGCATTCATTCCCTACACCCTTACTTTAATCTTCACCTTTTTGCCTATTTTCCAATTAATTCCATCTCTGAAACATATACCACTGTTATTGCTATTACCAGAGTCCTATCTTTTCTTTTTATTAAGTACTAATCCCACCTAACTCTTCATACATTCTCCACTTGTTATGATAACCAGACCATACCATAAACACAAAAAAAAAATTATTCCTTTAATTTTCCATCTGACTTCATCTGACTTCACTAACCAAATATTTACAATTCACAATGACATTATTATTCACTAATGCAAACAGTACACCACTTAGGAGACAACTCTACTTCACACCTCTTTAAACCTTAGACTGCTTTCCAATCCACCAGTTAACTAACTTTATTGCAAGTACTATATACTAATGACATTGGGTCAACTTCTGATAGTCGAAAACTCACTTTCTCGACAACCAGAAGATCGAAACCATTTAAGCAAAAGTGCACTTTCGCAACAGCTGGTTCTCCGAAGTACATTACAGTGGGGATAAGGAAATATATCCTTTTCCCCACTGTAGTGCAATCTCAGAGTTAGTATATTTAAGTAGGGGGTGGGGGGTGCACCCCCCCCCACATGGAAGGTGCAGGGAGGCTTGCCCCCCTGTAAAATAAAGTTTTGTTTTTTCCGGTTCGGAGAACCGGCTTTTGCGAAAGTGCACTTTTGATCTAGTGCACTTTTGCTTTAATGGGTTTTGATGTTGCTTGATCGAGATTGTGAGATTTCGATCAAGCAACATAGACCCATGACATTACCTTAATCAGATTAGCATGCAACCCATATTCATTTAATATAATCCACAGAGCCACGACTCATGCTATCACTGGCTTTTTCAACATCACATACTACTACTTTAGACGTAGCTTTCGCTTTGATTATATATTCAATAACTTTTATACAGAATAATAGCATATCTCTTACTTTCCTTGCTTGTATTACAAACACACCATAATTTCAAACTTGACAACTTTCTATTCATTCTCTTCTGTATAATTTCATAAAACTATTACAATCCATATTATTTATTCAAAGGGCTCCAATTCTTAATGGTTTTCCTTTCCTCTTTTCATGAATAACTTTAATAATCTCTTAACAGTTCATCTTATTTCTGATACCAGCTTCTAACCATTCATTCATTCATGACCTTAACCTCCTTTTTTCTTTTTATTCATCCTCTAATAATAATATTTTATTTAATCCACATAGCATACTAAAGTCTCTCATTTCTATGACAACTAAATCAAATAAATGCTTCAGTACTTATTTTTTAACCATATTATCTGATGATTCTTTAGAAAATCTCCCCTGCCATCCAATCAAATTAGGTACTTCTCTTTTAGTATATAATTCTTGTACATATTTTCTAGAATCTTTTGTATATCACTGACTGAGAAATCTTTTTCCATTAGCATTCATGAAACTTTGCATTCTTCCTTCATTATTCCTCACTTTTACCAGGAAAAGGGGAAACCTCATCCGTCTCTCCTGGCAGAAGATACTTCTGTTTATAAGAAATATTTTTCCATGTTTTAATTATAAATTATTACTTTACTAATAGCTATCCTTTCTCCACATATGAGGGCATTTTATATTCCTTGAGTTAATTACTTTTTCTTCCCCAATACTCATTCTGTAGTCCTAAATTTTTCTTTCTGTTTTAACTTGTAGTATATCCAGAAATTTTTCCAAGAATGTAAAAATGTTTCATATGATCATTCCATAACCATTCGATATTTGTAAACACGCTTTCTAATTTACCATTCCAGTCATTTTTTTTCACTCTTCCATTCTATTATATATTGCCTCTGTCAACTACTGCAGCCCATATAGCAAAGTGATGTGAAAAACAAATGTGCTTTCTTCCACTGCCCACTTCTAGTATTCTTTTTGAAACCAAGACAGATATTATACAGTTTTTAAATTCTGTCTTTTACATGTAAACTTATTTTACCAATTTTCAGTTTTCCATGCATTTGTCTGTGCTTTAACATCTGATCCTAATATATATTTTTTTCTTAAACTGCACTTAAAGTCTCTTATAATTATTTCCATTCTATTAGAACTTCATTTTTTCAGATCACAGAGCCTGTCCCTTTTAAAATCATACATGTACAAATAACTCATTACATCTTACATCACACATCAAACATCTTTCACAGCCCGCAGAAATTTAATCATACAGTTCAAAAATTTAATCATACGGTTCAAAAGTCTCAAATGTAATCTCATAAAAATGCTCTGTTCTTATGTGTATTACCCTTATGTGTTTTGCAATGAAGCTCAAAAAAGTACCACAGTTATATCCAAAATTTGCATGCCCTTGTTATTCATTAGTATAGCAATTTCTTAGCATAAATCTCTACCAAAACTCCTAACAAATTTCCCAATATTTTCCATCTGTATCTTCACATTATCATTTAACAATCTAATATTTTCCAAACAGATAATACTAGCTTGCTGTGTACACCACTCTAAAATCACAAATCTTTGTACATCATTTTAATGCTATTAACATCAACTCTTAATAACCTAATCTTATCCCTTTTCGTTCTCCTTTAATCTTATTTTTTCCTTTCCTTACTCCTACCATCTGTAGCAAGAATCATCTGTGTCACCACCACTCTATCATTTTCATCATGGCTACACAACATACATGTTAGTAGGATCCATACTATGTTAATTATTTTCATTTTAAACTACACTTTCCATAATATAATTCTGAACAAAACTCATGCATTGCATAGCCTTCTTTGACATTATTGCGGTGGTGGTGCTGCGGTAGCGTTGTCGCCTCACAGTAAGACATCCTGTTCGATTCTCAGCTAAAGCATCTTGTGTGTGGAGACATGCGTGAATGGGCATGCCTTCGTTGAAGGTTGTGCATCAGGGCTGGCAACTCGGCACGTAAAAATCTACTGCCAATCATTGGCAGACCGGACTTCTGCTGTGGCGACCCCTAACCGGGAAATGCCGAAAGACACAACAACAACTGTTATCAAAACTATAACTTTTACTATCAGTAAATTGCATTTTATATTAAGTCACACTCATGCCAAAACAGCATTCTGGGCACATTTTTGCATGATGTTTTACAGTCCTTCAAAGAATGTCTAAACTCACCCCAGTGATCACATCTTTTCTTAAGGCATGTTTGACTCAGGTGAATATCTGCCCCACAGATAATACAGGTCTCTGGTTCACTCCATTATTTCTGCATTCCTTTTTTTAAAATCACAAGCAGTAAAGGCACAACTTTTCAATTAAAAAATATTTACCTTAACCTACATTTACAATGACCCATTCCATAAATGTCAAAACATTTTATACATCAAACACTTTTAAACTCAACTGTTGCTTTGTTATATCAGATGTTCTAAACTGAACAGACATCATCTTTTTAAGGCCATTTCCTTGGCTCATATGCTACAGGCCTTCCACAGACTGCAGAAAGATTTTTTGTAAGTTCAAAATCTCAAATGTAATCTCATCAAAATATTCTGTTTCTAGGTATTGTGTGTTTTCCAGCAAAATCCACCAGAATAACCAAAGTGTCCCAAACAACCTATCTATTGATAGATTCACCAGTTTGATACTACTATATAAACAAACAAATAATATTTTAACAAAAGAGTACTGCCTCTTATTTTGGGTTACTGCAGCTGAAAAGTACAGTTGTGTACCCTTACCATAAATGTAGATGTTCGAGTGTATTCACTGTTGCAGTCATCACATTTGGGTTATCTGCCTGCAGGTAGCCCTCAGCCAGGCCTGAATACCAGAGTCTTGGATTCCTGCATCGGATGCCGTCTCTTCTTCCATGACGTCAGGTCGTCAGGGGTATAAAACATGCAGCTGACGCCATTACATCAGTTTTTCTTGACCCACAAAGGGAAGCAATTGTATATTATGGTACCCATCCAACAAAAAGCAAATACACCAGAAAGCTTAAATATACCAAACGAGAATGAAAGGTAGAGTCAAGAGAAGTCAGGGGGCTGGAGGGAGGGTAACCAGGACTGCAACAGTGAATACACTCGAACATCTACATTTATGGTAAGTGCACACCACTGTACTATGTTCTTCATGTTTCACTGTTGCAGTCATCACATTTGGGTTGATTCCCAAAGGTAAGGAAATGAGAAGGAAGTTAGAGAGCATTAGGGCCAGCTATTAAGCCCTGCAAGACTGCAGTGGCAAAACCAGCTCTGGATTTAGAAAAAATAGGCATGTGGTAATCCTTGGTGAAGGTATGTACAGAACTCCTGGTAGCAGCTTCTAGGATGTCCCTGGTAGCAGCTTCTAGGATGTCCCTGGTAGGGACACCTCTGAGAAAGGCTGTAAGAGGTAGATGCAGTCCTGGTGGAATATGATCTTATCCCCTGTGGGGTAGGTTTTCCATGGTGCTTATAGCAGAAATGAATGCAATGGGCTATCCATTTGGAAATGGTTTGCTTTGAAATAGCCTTCCCCTCTGCCCCTGCAGCAAAGCCAGCTAGCAGCTGCTCAGATTTTCTGAAAGGCTTAGTCCTGTCGAAATAAAATCTAAGTTGTCTGTGCACATTCAAAGAGTGCAGTATTCGTTCTACTTTGTTTTGTGGATTCGGGAAAAAGGTGGGCAAATGAATGGACTGATTAAGGGCCACAGTGACACCACCTTGGGCATAAAGGAAGGACTGGTCCTGAGGGAAACCCTGTCTGCATGAGGGCTGTAATTCAGACACTTTTCTTGCTGAAGTGATGGCCAGAAGGAAGGCTGTTTTCCAAGAAAGGAATTTCAACTCTGCAGTTGCAGCTGGCTCAAAAGGAGGGACAGTGAGCTTTTCCAATACAAAGGTAAGGTCCCAGGCTGGAGTAGGGGCTCTCCTGGGGGGGGGGGGTCTTACATTTTTTGGCCCCTCTGAGGAATTGCTTTAGCAGGGGGTGATAGAAGAGGGGTGGTTCAGTATTATAATGTGCTGAAATGGCAGAGCCATGACTTTTAATTGACGAGAAGGAAAGGCCCTTGCGGAGCATTTCTGTTAAGTACTGAAGAATATGAGGTAAGCTGGGCATCATTGTGCCCATCCCCTGAGTCTGGCTCCAGGAACAGTATCTTTTCTACTTTTCAGCACAGGATTTTCTAGTACTAGGCCTCCTTGCTTCCAGAATGATATCTAGCACCTGCTTACTGAGGAATGCTATTGGACAGCTCAAGGAATTAGCCAGGCTGCAAGGCTGAGGGTTTGAAGCTGAGAGTGCAGAATCTGGCCCGCCTGCTGGGACAGCAGGGAAGGGTCTAAGGCAGGTGCCATGGTTCCTGCAGTGTCATACTGCGCAAGAGGGGGGTACCAGTGCTGGCGTGGCCAGTCTGGTGCAATCAGTATTGTCCTTGGTTTGTCCTGTTTGATCTTTAGCAGAACCTTCGAGAGGAGAGGCAAAGGGGGAAAGGCATAAACTGAGAGGCTTTCCCAGGTAAAGGACAGGGCATCCACTTTCCAAGCTTGACTGTGGGAAGTCCTTGTGCAGAATTTGTCCAATTGGTAGTTCTGAGGGGAGGCAAACAGGTCTATCTCTGGAGGCCCCCATTTGTTCTTCAAGAGGTTGAATATTTTTGGTTCCAGCAGGGGGTAGAGTGAAAGGGAGCCCCTTGTTGTGGTAGCAGGCCTCTGCCCACCAAAGGAACTCTGTCTTTATACAAGGAATGATAGGAATCATTGATTCCAGGTCCTGAGAATGTTGACACCATAGCCTTTTTAGATACCATTATAGTTTCCTCATATGCAGTCTTGCATATGGAATTAGTAGAATTCAAGAGGCCATGAACTCCAGGGCTTGCAGAATTTTCCTTGCAGATAGCTGGGTCATTGTGGTCAGTAGTTTGAAGTAGGTTGTGAAATAAACTTGTTTCTCTGGAGTGAGGAAAGCCATCTGGGATGTTGTATTCAAGCTTGCTTCCAGGAATACAATTTGTTGGCAGGGTACTAGGTGAGATTTCTTTTTGTTTATGGTGTACCCCAGTGAGTTTATAAGTTTCATTACGAATGCCAGATGTTTTAATAACAATTCCTGGCTTTCTGCCTGAATCAGACAATCATTCAAGTATGGGTATATTTGAAAATTTCTCTGCCTGCAAAATGCAATGGCTGGAGCTAGACACTTTGTGAATACCATGAGCACATAGATAAGCCAAAGGGAAGTGCAGAGAACTGATGCATGGAGCCTGCCCTGAAGCGTAGGTATTTCCTGCAAGATTCCCTTATTGGAATATGCAGGTAAGCTTCCTTTAAGTCTAAGGTTGCCAACCAGGCATCTTTGCCTAATATAGGAAGCAGTTTTTGAAGTGTTAGCATCTTAAATTTTGGGATTATAAAAAAGTGTTTAGAATAGAGAGGTCTAGGATAGGACTCCAGGAGCTGTCTTTTCTGGGTACCAGGAAAAGACTTGAATAAAAACCTTGTCCCTTTTCTTCTGCTGATGATCCTCTGCCCACTGATTTGGGGGTAGATCTGGCCAACCGTTTGGGGTTGGTGGGGTGTGGAAGTGGAATCTGTATCCTTGGGAAACTATATTCAAAACCCATTTGTCCTGGGTAATGAGTTCCCAGTTTTTTGCATGTAGGGCAAGCTTTCCTCCTAAGGGAGCAGGCAGCTGAGCAGGGCTTGGAAGGGCTAAGGTTAAGTCATTGTGCCACTTTCCCGTAGGGGGTGTCTTACTTCTCCCTGCTTTGGAAGTGGGAACACACCACTGCTTAGGCCAGTGCGTTGCCTGAGACTGTAATCTAGGTGGTCTGCTGTTCCTGGGTTTGGACTGAGAAGGCCTGGAAGAGGCTGGAAAGGACAAATTCTCCTACTAAATCTGTGAGGCTGTACTTGCAGGAAATATTCAACCAGTTTGCATAGATTTAGCTTTTTTCTCCATCTTTTTGAGGACGACTTCTGCTTTGTTGCCAACCAGGTAGTCTTGGTTTAAGGGAGCATACAGTAATTTAGCTTTAACATGATCTGGCAAGTTTTGCTCCTTAAGCCAAGCATGCCTTCTAAGTACAGACCCAGTGACAGCAGCCCTGCAAGATGCTTCTAAAGAGTCAAAACCATATTACAAAGTATGTTTACCACCTTGTTCTGCAGAATGCATTAAATCCTGTAATTCTTTGTGTTCAGTACAGTCAGGAATCAACATCATTTTCTGTTTAAGTAGTACAATAATATGCTGCTGGTACATATGAAATTGGCAATTTAAAGCCCTAATGGCCAAAGTAGTAGAAGTAAATACCTTCTTACCCCATCTGTCCAAGGCTCTAGAATCTCTATCAGAAGGGATATGGTTTTTGGCAGCAGTAGCCTTAATGCCCTCTGGTCCTTGGGAAATGGTCTCTGGATCCGCAGTAGGATTCTTGAAGAGGAACTTGTGAGAGTCAGGTACTCTGTAATACCTATCAGGTTTCCTGGGAGCTGGAGGTAAAGTGTCTGGGGAAAGGCTAGATTCCAAGAAGGCATCATCTACAATGTCCAGAACCAGGAGGGATAGCTAAAGGCCTGTGTTGAGGGAGGAGTAAGAATTCCCCAAGCCTCTTTTTGGAGTCAAAGTAATCCTGGCATTCCCAGCGAAAAATGCTCCCTAAGAGTGTGCAAGGTTTCACCAAAAGAAAAATCCTCTGGAAGGGAAACAGAGGGAATACAATCCTCTGCATCAGAATACTCACAGGTAGATAGGGACAAATCCTGGTAATCAGAAGAAACAGCAATATCAGATTCCTGATCAGAAGAATCAGAAGGAAAATCAGTTCTAGGTCTCTTAGAGGGGGAAGGCCGTCTTCCCCTAATTCAGGTAATAAGGTCTTCAGCGATTCTAAGCATTTGTTTTTTAGGCATATGGGCCTGAGCATGAGGTCTGGACATCGGTTTCCTAGGCGTGGGTTGAGATTTAAGCCTAGAGGAAGAAGATGGAGTTAGTTTAAAATGCAAGTCTATAGGCCTCAATATACCCTCAGAAGCCGGTGCCTGCACAGCGGCTCCAGACCCATCCAAGGTAGAGACATCCGCAGGTTCCATAGTCGAAGAAACATCTTACGGCATACCAGACTCTGAATGGGTCTCAGTAGTGGCCTGCGAATCTGAAGTAGCGGGTATCAAGGGCTGCAAAAGCGCCTCACTGAGTACCAGCGGACTGGCGACTAGCTTAACAGAGGCATCATCGGCAGTTTTGGACCTATGCGGTCTGTCTCTGTCTTTATCCTTACGTTTTTTCGGAATATCGGTAGCCGGATGGCTTACTGAAGCCATTTCTGGATAGTTATATCGAGTACCAAAATAATTTGCTGCAAATATAGACCGACGAATAGTTCGGGGGTTGAACAAGGCACAAAACCGACAGCGAGGAACATCGTGGTCTGGGCCTAAGCAAGGAATGCAGTACGAATGAAAATCTTTATGAGGTATTTGCTTTCCCCAGGTAATACAATTGTTAACTTTTACTGACATCGGTTAAGAGCAAGAAAAAGGATCCCCAATGGGGTACTAAGCTTTTTTGAAGACTTCGGTTCTGAAACTCGAAAACGAAAATTTCAGGATTCGGCCGACTGGCACTTGAGAACTGCTTCAGGCACCGCACTGCAAGAAAGACTGATGTAATGGCATCAGCTGCATGTTCTATACCCATGACCGACCTGACATCATGGAATAAGAGACCGCATCCGATGCAGGAATCCAAGACTCTGGTATTCAGGCCAGCTGAGGGCTACCTGCAGGCAGATAACTCAAATGTGATGACTGCAACAATGAAACACGAAGAACATATGCATATGTTTAACTTGTAACATTTATCTTTTCCTATTGCGAATGATCCAGCATAAACGCTACATACGCGTTCTCCTTCAGTCATTACATACATTCCCTCACTTAACACTCTGTCAGCACTTCTGTCATGAAAGACTTCATCATCTCATTAGAAGGCAACAGCTTCACTCCTTTATCTGGCTCTTCTACTGAAATCATCTTATGGTGGATAAAGTTCTTCAATCCTCCATTCTGCAAAATTACAACTTAAAAATGACTGCTTTCCACTGCAACAGTATTTGTATAATCCACCACTTTCAAACAATCAGCATTTCAACTTCAGCAGAACAAATGTTCAGTATTCTTTTCTATGCAGAGCTTGTCTCCAGCAGTAGCCTTCCAGCTCCACCTACAAGAAAAGGGAGGTCAAAAACAGAGGGGAAATTTTCCAGGTGTCCAGGCCAGATTTCCTTTAGTCAGCATGAATACCACCGCGAGTCTCCCTTGAAAAGAGGTAGTTGATCTAGTGGGACTAACACAGTCAACAAAGGGTAAATAAAATAAAAGCAGCAGGAAGATTAACTACACCTACAGCCATGGGTTAATGTAGATATTACAAGATGGGCATGAGAATGCCATCTCCCTGTTCACCAAATCTGTTCAACCAAACACAAGAAAATTGAAGCAGGCCACCTAGATCTCACACTCAGTCACAGATCCCTTGTCTCTCTGTCATGAAAATCTACCAAATGCTACCTTCTTAAAAACTCATTTAGTAGAGCAAAATTATCAAACAGAGAAAGATTCAAAAAATGTGATTCAGTTGAAAAGACACAAAATATGATAAAATAACCCCAATGCATTACTAAATTTGTATAAACTATGTTGTTGTGTCTTTCGGCTTTTCCCGGTTAGGGGTCGCCACAGCGGAACTCCGGTCCACTAATGATTGGCAGTTGATTTTTACGTGCTGAGTTGCCGGCCCTAATACACAATCTTCAACCAAGGTACGCCCATTCACGCATGTCTCCACAGTAGACGCTCTAGCCGAGAATCGAACGGGACAACGTCTTGCTGTGAGGGACAACACTACCGCAGCACCACCACCGCGGATAAACTATAATAATGAAAAATAGAAATAAATAATATGATGCAAATTAAACACACTTGACAGTACAAAAGTACTAATATATATTTACTCATATTTGATCAGGAAAAATAAATGCCATTCAAAAAGGTAAACAATTACATCCTGCTTAAAGAGCATAAAATCCCACTAAGAGAAAGTAAAACCATACCACACTGCATTTATGTACACTGTATTTGCCTTAATATTGCTACACTCAAGTGTGCTAGCTTGTACTGCATTTAAAGTATTTTTGCTGTTTTAACTGCTTTTCGGGAAAAAAAAAAGTTCTAAGCTTGTTTCCTGCCTTTCCTGTAACTAGTTTAGTCTACATATAGACTTGCTGTATCTAGGACTGTTTTGTAAGTTTCTGAGCCCCCCCAGACCTTTCTGTGTTGGAGGGAAGCCTTCTAGCTTATCAGTGGGAGTTGTAAGCATTACCACAAGAGGAGTGGTTTCTGGTCTAGAAATTGTAGTTTATTGGCTGTTTGGTTAGTTTTTCCATCCCTTTCAACTTTCTAGTTTAAAAGCCAGTGTTTGCATGGGTTTGTACTTGTTTAAGCTCCGCGGATCCAGTTTTGGCATCTTGCAGACTACAAGAGCAACAGGAAGGAGAAAGAGATACTCTAAGTGCCTCCATTTTGATTTTTTCATGATTTACTGATCTCTGCACTTGTTTTTTTTGTCGTTTTTAATTTATCTGCATTTATTTAAACTGAATTTGCCTTAATATTGCTACACACTCAAGTGTGCTAGCTTGTACTGCATCTGAGTTGTTTTTGCTACTGATTTAACTGCTTTTCTGCATGCACAAAAAAGTGCTAAGCTTGTTTCCCACCTTTCCTGTAACTATTCTTGTCCAGATACGGATCTGCTGTATCCAGGACTTTAAATTTCTGAACCCTACAGACTTTTGTGTGTTGGAGGGAAGCCTTCTAGCTTATCAGTGGGAGTGGTAAGCATTACCACAAGAGGAGTGTTTTCTGGTCTAGAAATTGTAGTTTATTGGCTGTTTGGGCAGTTTTTCCATCCCTTTCAACTTTCTGGTTTAAAAGCCCATGTTTTGCATGGGTTTGCTCAACGTGCGGCAGCGCTCAGCTGAGGTAAACTATTACTGGTATCAGAAAGTCTGCTCTTCAATTTTTCCCTTTGAAAGTGCTTGTTCTTTTACTTCTTGCACTTCAATTAGCATAACTGGCTAGCACTTTAACAGGCTTTTGTAGCATTTATTGTAGCACACATAGGTGCCATCAGCACTAGCTGTTCCTATGCAGTAACAGCACCAGTACTTAGTAGTTATGACCACCCCTGCTGGTATGATTGTAGGGCAATTTCCTGTGCTTTCTCCTGCTAACCTGGAGCACTTAGGCATACTGAGACAGTGTGACAACTGTCTAATGTACACAGACAGCCCTCTCCTCTTACCTCCCAACACTCATACATGTGAGAGATGCACTTATATCACCAAACTGGAAGTAGTGCATGCTCCAAACAAGACCTGACTAGCTGGTCAACAGGAGAAGGTCAACATCTGCAACTCACTACACAGAACACACAGCCCTCCAAAACACCAACCCATCATAACCCACATATAGAAACGCAAACCATACATCCACCTTAGTGGAGGCTCTCAAAAAAATTTACCCACAGAACAGAGACCCCAGAGACAGAAATGCGCTTGACCACCACAACACAACACCAACCCCAGAACACACAGTGTGCCCCTCAACCCAGCCCCTTAAGGCAAAACACATTGCCCAATTACTAATCATAGGATACGCAATTGTGAGGCACACTGATGTCCCATTCACTAGGTTGAACAAGGAGAAGGTGAGAGACAGTTGTCTATCAGGTGCCAGGATCTGCAACATAACACATGCACTCAGGCCACTTCACAAGTACAAATATGACTCAGTCATTGTCCATGTGGGTGTGAATGACCTGAGATGTACCTTCTTGAACTACATGAAGAGAGATGTGATGGAACTCTCGGATTATGTGGCCCAGGCAGGTATGACCCTAGCCCTGAGCAGTATTCTACCATCACCCAGAATGATATCACAGTACGAGCAGAAAATGATCAACTTCAACAATTGGCCAAGTTTCTGGTGTCTTCTACGAGGATCCAGTATCTGTCGGCCTGGGAAAACATGATCGACAGACATCGATGCTTTGCCAGAGATGGACTGCATCTGTCACCCCTGGTATTCCGGGTACTGGCTAAGGCTCTTGCCATCCCTATAGTGCCTTTTTTAGGCAGTGTTCCAAAGACCAAAATTCCACCATAACAGCTACAAACAGATGCAATCTAAGGGTCATGCTGCTCAATGCTAGAAGTTTAAATCTCAAGATGCACTTGCTCAAAGCTCTCCTCAAAATGGAGAATTTCGAGATCTGTGCTGTAATGGAAACCTGGTTTAAAGAGGCATAAAGCACCGCTGCACTCCCAGGCTACAACTCATTCCATACCTTTCGGCCCCAGAATATGTCCGGAAGCTCTAAAGGTGGTGGTGTCTCCATACTCTTAAAGGATATACACACCTCTAGACTGGCAGCCCAGCATAATGCATCTGATGCACTTCAGGTACAGATGACCACTGGGTAAGATGGCAATACAAGTCATAGCCAGCTACAGAACCCCAAACATGTCCCTAGACTCTCGCTCTAAGTTCTTAAGCACCCTGGAATCTATCAAGGTCCAACGCAATACTCTCACACTGGGCGATTTCAACTACCCTTTCATCAACTGGGAAAACTATTCAAGTACCGATGTACAGGCCCAACACTTTCTGGGATTTAGCAATTCCAATGCCCTGGACCAGCTCATTCTGACCCCCACTAGAGGAAGCAACATCCTCAACCTGGTTATCACCAAGATGGGAGACCACTGCTCCACACCTATAGTCAATTCCTCCCTGGTTAAATCCGATCACAAACTGATCACCATGGAAATCTCCATCTCACCTGCAACCCTCGCTAAGGTGACCACCCTGAAAAACTTCTCTAAAGCCAACTTTGGGCTCCTAAAAACAGAGATGGCTAACTTATTGGCATCCATGCCAATGAAAAATAGCTGCATGGCTGCCGAATCATACACCAATGCACTGTAAGAGCACGTACACAAATGCATGGACCTTGCCATACCAAATAGAACTAAGACACTCTCCTCCAGAAAAAGGAAGATAATCTGGTGGTCCCCAGCCATCAAACTCTACAACAGAAGGAAGAAACTGTTGCAGAAAAAAATGAAGTCACAAGACTGGAAAACCTTCCTTATCAGTCTCAACAAAAAGCTGAGATCCCTTATCAAATCTTCTAAAGCCAGCTATGAAAACAGAACTATGGCTGACACCAAAAACCACAACAAAGCCTTCTATAGATATATCAAAAACCTCCAAGCTAATATGCAGATTTGCTCTGAGTTATTGCACAATGGCACCTCCTATACTGAGCCAACAGATATAGCCAATATACTGGCAGAAAGATTCAGTGCCAACTTTACCCCCCCCCCCCAAGGGCCTTACCACAATACCATAAGAAAGCCTGGTACCCACCATTTCTGCGGCACAGGTAAAAGCTGCATTGTCCAAAGCCAACAATACAGCATCCATGGGGCCTGATAATATCCCTGGCTGTATCCTACATGAGCTACAAAACGAACTGGCACCAAATCTGTGTGCCCTGTTCAATCACAGCCTTACCTCAGGCTATATCCCTAACGAATGGCGTACTTCTACAGTCATCCTGCTCCATAAAAGGGGAGCAACTACAGACCCTGGGAACTATCGTCCCATTAGCCTGACGAGTCTGGTATGCAAAGCTATGGAGCACATCATCATGGACCTGCTTAACAAACATATAGGCAATCTCCAAACTCTTGACCCCACACAGTTTGGCTTTGTCAAAGGGAGATCCTGCCTGCTGAACCTGGTTGACTTCTTCGAGGGAGTCACCAAGGCCGTGGATGAGGGTAAGGTAGTGCATACAGCCTACCTTGACCTGGCCAAGCCCTTTGATACCATTCCCCACTCAGGTATCATTGATAAACTCATCAAACTAGGCATCAATCCTTACATCACTAGATGGGTTGTAAATTGGCTCACAGACAGAACTCAAAGAGTAAAATTTGAGGATTCAAAGTCAGACTGTCAACCACTCAAGAGTGGAGTCCCACAGGGCTTGGTCCTGGGCCCTCTCCTCTTTGGCATCTACTTTTCAGAAGTCCAGACCAACACAGGAGGACTCTGGCTGACCAAGTTTGCTGATGACTGCAAGCTAGGAGTCATTATCAACTCCCCAAGTGATGCAGATATCTTACAAAAAGGACCTCTCTGAGACCAATGACTGGTGTCGGAACCATGGCCCAAAGCTTAAAGCCAAAAAATGTGTTATCATCCCCTTTTGAAAAAACTCAGTTCCCACGAATTACCACATTGATGGGAGCCCAATGCACACTGAAGGGGCAATAAGAGATCTGGGTACCCAGGTCGACAGCCACCTCACCTTCGACAACCACATTGCCACTGTGGTCAGAAAGTCTTTCTATGTGGCACATCTTATAACCAAAGATTTCACATCCAGGAAGAAAGAGGCCATCAACCCTCTCTACTCATCCCTCATTAGACCAGTCATCGAATATAACGCTCTGTTTGGTATGTACCTGGCCAGACACCTACAACAGCTGGAGAGGCCAAAAATGTACCTCACAAAAAGGATCCTAGGCCTTAAACACATGTCCTACATGGACAGACTCAGGAAACTTCAGCTGTTCTCAGTCTCTTACTGTCTACTTAGAGGTGATCTCTGTTTGACTTACAAAGCCATGTCCGACCCAGCCCTACTTGAAATGCCACACCTAAAGAAATCCCAATCCCCCCTCACCACACACTCCAGAGATCACAACCCTATTACCACAATTAACAGAACATGCTGGAGGGAGAGGTTCATCTCCCAAAGACTGCCCATACTCTGGAATATGTTTCCACATTCATGGCAAGCAGAGCACCTCGCTGGCCATCTTCAAGAGAAATCTTGACGATTGGATGGGTAACAGAAAGTTCACCCCAGGGATCACTCCAGTTGCCCTACGGGATAGGGGCACTGTGAACCAACATCGGGTGGCATGGTGCCTGCGCAATTTTTAGGGCTAAGCTTGTACAAGCTCCAGGGCCATTAGCCTAGTACACACCTATGAACCTATAACACGAAGACAAAACAGAAATACCAGGACTTTATAGTAAAGAGTGTGCAAACTTGCACGAGAAAACAAAATGACAAAAGCATTCACAAATAATGATAAAATATGCATCCTTTTACTTCTGTTTCTTTCATTTCTCTTTGCACTCTCCATAATTCTTCAGAAGTAAAACTTATTACCAGCGAAGGTTTAAATACAATCAGAAACAATTACATAACTTACAACTAACAGTTCTCACTGAAATTTACCTTTAAATTACATCCAGCTTTTTTTAACAATCACTTCTAAAAGAAAATACGTAAAAAATGTGCGAATGAGAAAAAGGACGTCTAAAACTGCATATAGAAAAGTAAGGGCAGCAAAGTTGAATAATCAAATATATGAACATCTTTATGCAAATATGGCTAAAAATAGAATATGAGCTGCATCAAATAAAAAAAACATATTTAGCATCACTGACCATGTTTATTTAGATTCTATAGGAGATTAATGACACTAATGTATTATATTTAGAATTAACTTTGCAACTTATTTTCAATGCAAGGCACCAGTCTGGTTTAACTGTTTATATTAGCATAAGGAGTGCTTTAAATGTACTCTGCATAAGAAAGACCAGCATATGTGCCAAATGAGCCCATTTTAGCAGTAAGCTGTTTCTGACCTAAAGAGTCTCATCAGTGTATAGAGAAATTAAAGTGTTGAACATACATACAATGTTGCCTGTCCTTGCATTTTGAAAGTTTAACATGAGGAACACAAGCAGTTCCCAGAGCAATCAACAACAGCCACTGTAACACAGAAGCCAAACTATACACTCACATATATACTCTCTCTCACACACACACACACACACACACACACACACACACACACACACACACACACACACCAGAAAGAAAAAACCTAGAAATCAAATTTTCTCTGTAGAATGGTCCATAAAACTATAACCTGTAAAGCAGCAATATAGTGTAAATACCTTGTGTGCCAGAAAGCTTTGAGAACCTAGTTGGGTGGCAATACCTACAGATTTAGAAGAATTCAGTATTGTGTAAACATTAAAGTTAGTAGAATTTAGTACTGTTTAGCATAATCTAAACCAATAAAGCACCCTTATTAGTCTGTGCAAACAAAACACCATTAACAGCGTAACACCAATACAACACTCTTCTTGTAGCTCACAAATCAAGGGGCTGGACAGTAGGGATATACAATTTCCTAACTTCTCCATAGCCAGCATGATAGATATGGGCAACTTGAGGTAATGTGGCAATTATCTCATGTTTAGGGACAACCACTTAATCCTTAAAGAATCAGACACAGTATGTGAGATGTATGCTTACACATGGAAAATGAAGGTTAAACTTTCTCATACAAGTGCACATCAGGTGGTCAAAACTACACACAACATACATAGACTAATGTATGCAAAAGCACGAAAAAGCAATCTTCCTAAACAAGAAAGCTCATCTATATTACCCACTGTCAAAGCTATGCCTTAAGCAAGCCCACAGGCACTCAGAAAAACCATCACCTAACACCACACATACTGTTACTCTCAGTGGAGATCCAAACACTAAGCCCCTAAGACAAGCAAGCACACTTCCCAGGACCCTCATCACAGGGAACTCAGTTGTAAGATACACTGATGCCCTCTAACCAGGCTGACCAAAGAGAAGACAACTGTTAGTTGCTTACCTGGATCTACCAAATCGCACATGCACTCGAGTCATTACACCACAGGTACCAGTATGATTCCATCGTAGTCCATGTACGCATAAATGACCTGAGATGTGCCTCCCTACATTATATGAACAGAGACATTATGGAGTTTTGAGACAATATGTCTCAGGCTGGTATGAGCCTGCCATTGAGCAGTATATTACCTTCACAAAGGATGATACCACAATATGAGCAAAAAATGAATGACTTCAACAACTGTCTTTCTTTCTGGTGCCATTTTAAGGGGATCCAGTGTTTGTCAGCTTGGGAAAACATGGTCTAAAGATGACACTGCTTTGCCAAGGATGGTCTGCACTTTTCCCTCTAGGATTTCAAATACTGGCCAGAATCTCAAGGTGTTACTCCCTCAATGCCAGTAGCCTAAATAAAATACTACACTCCCTCCAAGCCCTCCTCACACTCAGTATAGATATCTGGGCAGTTACTGAGACATGATGGTTTAAAATGGCAGACAGTACCCCAAGAAGTGCAACATTTCAGTGCCTTCCACACTTTTAGACCAGCAGCTGCACAGACAAGGGCTAAAGGTGGAGGTGTCCTACTAAAGCCAAGAACACAGTCTCAATGGGCCCCAATAACATCCTAGGATGCCTCCTGAATAGTCTAAAATATAACTTATCAGGTCCCTTGGAGTCATTATTTAGCTACAGTCTTAAAACAGATCCTGGAAACTACATAGGTTCATAGGTTAGTACTAAGCTAACTGCCCTTGCGAGACATTTTAAGCCTAGCCAATTATCCCTTGTGAGACTCAAACCCTGCACCTTGTGTTTTTAAGGCAAACACTTTAACCATTAGGCCGCCCTCCCAACTTAAAGACCCACTAGTCTTATTTACAAAGCCATGGCAAGAATTACCATGGAAATTATCAGGACATAGGGAACCTCCAGACATATGATCCATTCCAGTTTGGCTTTGTCAAAGGAAAGCTATGCTTACTGACTCTGGTGGACTTCTTTAAATAGGTCACTAAGGCAATGAATGAAGGAAAGAGCTGTGCATACTGCCTATCTAGATTTAGCTAAGGCATTTAATACAATACTCCAACTCAGGCATTGCCAATAAACATACAGAACTAGATATAAAACCCTTTATAACACTTTGGATAGCTAGCTGGCTCACTGATAGGACCCAGAAGGTTAGAATTGGCGAGGCCACCTCCACAAAGAAGATGCCCACCAGTGGAGTCCTCCAGGGCTCTGCTCTAGGCCCACTCCTTTTTGGCATCTACTTCTCGGATGTCAAAGGAAATGACTGCAAATTGGTAGCAGTCCCTGAATCCCCCAAGACACCCTTTAGGAAAGTCTAATATAGACAAACGCTTGGTGCCAAAGCCATGGTTTAAAACTCAATACCAAGAAATGCATTATAGCACCTTTTGTAAAGTCTGTTACTCATGGTAAATATATCAATAAAACACACTAAAAAGCTGATTCACTTGTGAGGGGTCTGTGAACTCGTGGATAGTAAGCTAGCCTTTGACCAACGTGTGTCTAAGGCAGTAAGAAAATTATTCTATGCTGCTCAACTTATAAGCAAGGGAATGGCATCTAGGTCCAGAGAAGTCATCATACCAGTGTATTTGGCCCCCATCATGCCCATGATAGAGTATAATGCTCCCTTTGGTAGGAACCTGACTAGACACATGCAGCAACTGGAACATCCACAAAAGCTTCTTACAAAAAGGGACACACACAGTAAACACAATGTCCTACGCTGATCACCTCAAAGTCCTGTCTTCGACTCATCATACAGACCTCTGACAGGTGATCTTTGCCTGGCTTACAGGAATTCCTGGACAAATTTTGATGAATGCTTTGCACATCTGCAAATCAAACAGTAGCAGAACTACTGTATTAAAAGACCTACATTTTGCTTGTAACATAAACAGAACATGTTGGAGAGAGAGATGTATTTCTCAGAGAATTCCCATTTTCCGGAACAGGCTCCCCATCCATGAAAAGCAGAGATCCAATGGACGGGTGATCAGAAATTCATCCCTGGTCTGGCGCCTATGCCTCTGATAGACAGAGGTAGTCAGTAAATCAACCTCTGTAAATCAAACATAAATCAAATGTGTGGGTCACAATTGGGTTGCACGGCTAGGCTTTAAGGGTCCTAGTGTTCATTTGCCTTGTATACAACTATGAACTTATAAGTCTCTGTGAGGCACTGCCTGACCTAAGACACAAACCTGAAGATGCAGTACACAAATATAAAGCATTTCATCAAAGCAAATGCATATCAAAATATAAATAAAACATACAAACTCAAAGATCCCATCAGCTAAACCGACTTAAGAATTATGGAGGTGCATGACTGCATATATGTGCTTATTAGCTCAAAAATGATTACTCTTGTGGACATTTCTGAGACTGCATTACTTGGAAAATTGTACCTGTGCTTGGGAAGCACAATGACTGTGATATTTATGTCTCCTAATTTGCACTCTTTCTCGAGCCACAACTCAGTTACACAGGCTGGGTAGCAAATGCTTGTAGCTTTGGCTAAATGTATGAGGTTCAGCAGCTGCTTAATCCCAAATCACATATATGAATGCTTGCAGCAATGATCCTATTACACATAAATCTACTGTTATTGTAAGTGCCTTACAAAAATGAGCTTCAAGTTATTCACAAAATGAATAATGTTTTTAGGCTAACTTCAAAATGCTTATTTTCTCAGAAAGTTAACAGTATATGAAGGACTTTTGAAGTGATATGTAGTGCTGGCACTTGTTTATAAATGCAGCTGCACAATAGCAGACAACAATTTTATTTAAACTCCAGACTGCGACCAGGTTTCATGACAAATCTGTCCAGCAGGCTCCCTTCTGCTCAGCATAGGCATGTCCATCCTCTCTTGCCCATGCCAGCAAGTGCTCAAGTCAGTAAGTAAATTCAGCATCTCTGGGCTACAGTAAGGGATTTATCCAGCTATGCCACTGGGATCCAAAAGGATATATTCCACTGGTGGCAACAACAGTTTGTCCAATAATGCCACTTAAGTGCAATGGAACTAGAACAGGAACTCTTTGGGCTACAAGGAGCAAATGTTTAGCCAAAAGAAGAGTTAAAGGCATGGCAGAGTCTCTCATATGGAGGCAAGCAAGAAAATGATCGAATTGCTGCCAGCATCCAGCTCAGAAAATGAAGCATATTATGTGGTACAGAGGAGAGAAAGGTAGAGGGGCTTCCAGGCATTGTATTATGAAGGGGTCAAACTGAGTGATGGTGGGGATGATTTGACCACAACAAAAAGCCCAGAAAAGTCACAGGTCTATGAAGCTGAAGTTAGGATATGCCCAAATGCCATGTGGAAAAATGCAGGGATCAATCTCAAACATAAAGCTAAGAGGAGAGTGTAAGGTGTCAATCCATGCTGGGGAAAACACAAAGCACAGAGATAAGTTATCACCACAACAAGACATTTTGTTAAAATACAAGTTGCAGAGATCAAGTCAAAGGGTAAGGAAAAGCAATGTGAAGTCAAGCATTCTCTAAAGCAATGGTAAAGAACCAGTCTATCTTTCACAACAAAGGCAGCAAGATCTAAAAAAATATATCTGGATTTTTTTTTTGTAATGGATGCATCTATTCTGAGAGTGAGAAATTAGAATGAAATGGAGACTGCCTGCCTTCTTGAAAAACAAGAAAAATCTTTTCCCCAAATGTCAGTGGAGGGGATTTGTCAGATACCAAATTCATGAAGAAAGTTTTGCATCTCTCCTCTTACAGTTCTGAAAATAACTGAAAGGAATCTAGAAATACCATATGATCTGCAGGGTAGAAAAAGGAACTAGAGTATGGTAACTCACTAGTGAATGAATGGTCCATTTGCCCAGGATAATGGACTCCCAGCCCTAAGCTTACAAAGCAGAGACTACTTCCTCACCAAGGATGATTACCAATGAAGATCTCAAAGAGCCAACAAAGGTCAAAGTATAGGAAGAAGAGGAGTCTTCTTGGTGATTTTCTATTCAAAGATTCCTTCTTCAGATGGGTGATCACCAGGTAGCTGCTCAGATCTATATGGGTGATGAAGACAGGTGACTGCATGACCCTTCTCTCCTACAGGTCAGACAAGATCTCATAAACCTGTCTATCCAACAGGTAGTATCACGTGTAGGAAATGCTCTCTAATGCTTATCTCAGAAAGGATATCTGGCACTCACAGCCATGCATGTAGCCTGAGCATAACCTCAAGTGCAGCAGTTCTGGCATGTGTAGCTGCTACGTCAAACATAACCCCAGTGAACTGTTGTGAGCTTTTACACACTAATTTAAGTTACTTAGAAGCCAGAGTCAGACATACTGGAAATGTGATCCTATGCTTCAAATGTACCTAGTACCTGGTCAAAAGTTCATTATCGCTGATAATGCCCTAACAGAGATCAGGAGCCATTACCTTATGCACATTCATCCAAATTAATTAGAAGCTGGGACTTCATCACAGGAGTCAAGCCTGACACCCAAACTGTGGCTAAAAAAGCCTAGTCCACCTACCTACCTGGTCAAGAAAGACAAATGCATTAAAATACAATGGACATTAGGTCTTGAAGCTTTTTCTGAAGGTGTCTGTACTGGCAAAGGTTAAGGTCTCACAGTCAGTATGGCTGACAACAATAAAGATGTGACATTATGGGATTTAAATCAGCACTACGTTTGCACAAAATATACAAGGGGTAGTCTAGGCTTAACAGCATATTATAAATGTGCACTTTTTTGGGAGGTAAAATCCAACATCTGCCACAACCAAGTTAGCTTTACAGTGTACAGCTAAAGATCAGAATTATAATCACTAGCCCCACAGGATTTCACCCACCTCAGACACAGACCACTGCCTTCCACTGCAATCTTTTATCAACAGTAACTGAAATGTGTCCAAGGTTATTTTTTGAGCACGTACACTACTTCCAGTTCTTGTTTGCTCCCCTACAATGTTAATGAAACAGCTATAAATAAAAGACTATAGAAGATATAAAAATGCTAAAATAAAATAACTAAAACCTTAAAACCATTTACAGTGCTCTCTGGTGTTGGAAAGAGTGCACAGGTGAAGACCCTTTCAGATCATGACATATTAAATACGTATGCATGAGACAGCTGTACTCGGTACTGATGACTATGGCCCACTGGCAACTCTAATATAGAGCAGAAGGCAGTGCCATTTTGTAGTTACTATCAATCTCTGTATACTAATGGTGCTTTGAGATTCACAGCCTGTGAATGATATCAGAAAAGTGCATTGCCCTGACATGCTGCAGGCCTGTCCTGGAGTGTAGAGAGGTCTGCACAGCTCATTCTTACTTGCTGCTGTATCTAGCAGCAGTAAAAGTATTTTATGAATGACAAGAGTGACATGATCTGGTTTACTTTGATTTTTTTTAATTTGTATTTTTGGAATCCATGCACAGATGTACGTTTCACTTCTTAGTTGATTACATAGTTTTTACTGTAGCAGATTGCTGCAAATGTTGACCAGACTTTTTTTTCTTGCAAGCTGTTTGTACAGCCACAGAGTTGGTATTTAATTAAGAAATTGTGGGAAGTAAAAGTCACCTACAGGGGTATGTAGATGGACTTACCCCACAGCGAAGACAGTGTTTTCATGTTGTTTTTTTTTTTTTTTTAAGAAAGTGGCTTTCAGTGTTATTTACTTTATAAAAAACACAAAACTGCCACCAAAGCTTTAGATCTCACTTGTCCTGCACAAAACAGATCCAGAATAAAAAGCAAAACACCAGGACTTGGAGATGGCTGTAAAATCCAGTATTAACAATATACAGCATATTTTAAGAGATACAGAACATTTTCTGACTGATTTAAGTATACACGAGACTTTGAGGTGATGCAGGAGACATATATGGTAACCCTTGATGTGGTGTCTTTATTTACAGTGGTACCGAATGACGCAGGAATAGACAGCATCTGCACTTTTTTAAGGGAGATGTTCATGGTTGACTCGCATACTATACAGCAAGTAAGTCAGCTTTTAAGCATCATGTTAGAGAACAATGTTTTTGTTTTTGGGGGAAATCATTATTGGCAGTCTAATGGCGTAGCTATGGGCACCTCGTGTGCCAATTGCTATGCCAATGCCGTAAGGGCAGTGTGGGAGACAAAGTTTATACTGAAGGGTCCCTATGCAGACAGAGTGCATTTTTTGAGGAGGTTTGTGAATGACCTCTTCATTTTGTGGAGAGGTAACACTGAAGAACTGGAGGAGTCTGTACAATATATTAATCAAACCTCTGCATTTTTGAAGTTTACATATACATATTCTACGAAAACAATAAATTTCTTAGATGTTAATGTTGAAAAGAAAAAATATGGTACTGCGGTCACTCGTCTGCATAAGAAAGAATGCCATGTAAGCCATTTATTAGCCAAACATAGTACGCACCCCCCATATATTTTTTGAAATGTCATTCAGAACCAGTTTTATAGAGCTTCAAGACTGAATGTGACAGATGAAGATTTTGTTCATCAAGTTGAGCAAACCAGTAGTGATTTATTAGAAAGGGGAGATCACATTAATGATATAGAGAACAGCATCAAGGAAGTGAGTAAACAGAGATGTTTAAAGGCCAAACTATATTTTCTAGGAGTGAAGACTTTAGAGATGGACACAGTGATGGGCAGAAAGATAATGTTACAGAAAAGATACAAACTAGAATATCATTCTATCACTCAAAAGATGCATGGATATATAAGAATGTGATAGAGAAACACTGGAATATATTGAGACTAGATAAGAGCATTAGTGGTTTAATAGATGTGAAACTTAGGTACTCACTGAAGAACTATAAATCTTTGAAGAGACAGTTATGTCACCCTAAGGTTAATGACAGGAAGCATGGCCCTATAAAGTCATCTATAGACAAAGGTACAAAAAATGTGGCAGATGTAATTTTTGCAAGTATATAGACAGTACTTCTAAGTTTGAACATCCAGACCAGTTAAAGACATATGAGTTTGACATCAATGCCACCTGTGAAACAGAGCACCTAGTCTATTTGTTCCATTGCAGTGTGTGCCGTAGTTTCTATGTAAGGAAGACAGACAGGTCTCTGAAGGAAAGAATACATGAACACATTTATGCTATTCATAAAAAGAACAAAGTGAATGCTTTGGCTAGACACACTATTAACAATGACATGGAACATGTCTTTACATTTTTGTTTATAGGGAGAGCATATGAGAGTATAAGAGGGGGGACCTACGGAACATCACTGAAAAATTTGAAGCTAAGTGGATAGTAAGATTAAAGGCTGACAGGGGTCATGGATTAAATGAATATATACCCCTGCGTCCTAAGTTAAAGTCCAGGCAACTTTTTAGGTAAGATGTGCTGTATAACAAATTACTGACTTCTTATTACAGGTTTGTATGTGTTTTGGAGAACATAAATGGAAAATGTTAATATGTGCAGATACAGTATGTGCTTGTAATCGTACACTGAAATGTCATGCAATTTTGAATTACGATTTAGATATTTTATAAATAGGCTTTCAGAAGTGTGTGTGTGTATATATATATATATATATATATATATATATATATATATATGTATATGTTTCAGACTTCTAGTCCAGTTAATGGCATGCACCTTGTGAAATGTTGCTTTAAATTGAAAGTGTTTGTTCACACTAGTACAATGTATTGGTTGGTTTTAATCATGTGTCCCAAGAGGGTGTATATTTAAACTAAGAGCTGTTTTTTAAAATGTATTAGACATCTGAAGAAGTGGGGTGACCCAAGAAAGCACTTGTATCGAATAAAGATTTTTATACTGGATTTTACAGCTATCTCCAAGTCCGGGTGTTTTGCTTGTTATTTACTTTATCACAGTGATTTCCATGAACATGACTTTAGCGAAGTGATATGAATCAATATCTACACTGTGTCCAGGCAGTCTTTTTATTACACCATTATTGGTATCCATGGTTAGCATACACAGCCCACAATTAATTGTGTGTGTGTGCGCGCACACACACACACACACATATATATATATATATATCTGGATCTACTTCACAATGCCGAAATTTCAGAATGCCCACAACCACATGGCTGACACCATATGACTGACATCCGAAATCTCGACAATGTAAGTAGATCATGAAAAAGGAAAATAAAATTTCCTTTCAACTGCTAGCAGGGGGGGGCTCCGACCCCCTGGCATTCCGAATGTCGATCATATGGTGTCGGCATTCTGGACTGTCGGCAATGTCAGGTAGACCCATATATATATATATATATATATATATATATATATATATATCACACACACACACAGTTCCGCTTTATAATCTCAAAATATTGAAATCTCAAATTTCAGTATCTTGAGACCATAAAGGTGAATATTTAAAATAGCGAAAGTGCATAATCGCGAATTTGAATATCTTGAATTCGCGGTTATGGATTTATGCTATGTTACATGCAGTGTTGGGTTTGTTTGTTGTCTGGTGTAGTGTGTGGATTTACGTGGAATTTAAGGTGAGTGAGTGTTTTGTAAGGGTTTTGGAAGGGAGTTTGAGTGTATGTGAGTGTGTTTGTAAGTTGTACGTGTGGGTTAGGGTAGGCAGGTGAAAGTATGAGTGTGTAAGTGTGTGTGTGTGTGTGTGTGTGTGTGTGTGTGTGTGTGTGTGTGTGTGTGTGTGTGTGTGTGTGTGTGTACTGTAGAATATCTGGGTGTGAGTTTGCTGTCTTTTTCTGTCTGTGCGATCTCGCAGTTAGTATATAATAAGTAGGGTGTGTGTGTAGTGTAGGTTTGTGGATGTGTGGTGTTGTGTTTTTGTGTGTTGTTTTGTTTTGCAGTGTGTGTGTTGTGGTGTGGTGTATGCTGTGTGTTCTGTATTTGAAGTTTCGTGGTTTTGGGCTTTCAATGTTTTGTGTATTCACCTTTACAGTTTAGAGATACTGAAATTCGAGATTTCAGTATTTCGAGATTATAAAGGGGAACCACACACACGCATTATTTATTTATATGTGTGTGTGTGTGTGTGTGTGTGTGTGTGTGTGTGTGTGTGTATATATATATATATATATATATATATATATATATATATATATATATATATAGATATATATATATATATATATATATAAAGCCAAATGTAGCCTGTGTATGCTGAAGGGATGATGAATTTATGATGAATGTACAGAATCCTAACACTGATCACTGTGGTAACTGTAATTCTACAGAAGCACCAGGGCTTCTTTCTTGCTAGCGGACTGATGTAAATGTGCTGTAGTGCAATCACAGTTTAGCCTTGATTGACATAGTTCACCCAAAGGAGAATTTAGCTTCATCCCATCCATGGATGGTACACTTCTTTATGACCTCTCTGGTCTCTATAGCCACCACCTTATTCCCTCTCCAAACCACAACAGTCTGTGACCACTCTCATCCTGGAATACATCTAGCATTTGGAGAGAGATGTTACATTAAAACATATGGAAAAGCTTTCTGATAGCTACAACATACTGACCCAATAATTTATAGAGCTGTTAGAAACTACTGTAAATCATAGATCCAAAAGGATAAACAGCAGTATTTTGATAAGCTGATGAGCAGTGTTACTGCAAACCCAAAAGCCATCCACACACTATACAAACTTATTTTATTCAAATAATTCAACTACCCCAACCCCTGATCCTCTGATTAGTAATGCCCAAGAAATTCTCTACAAACTAAGAAGACAGTATTTTACTATCTAACTAGATACTGCCAGGTGTGCAGAAATCACAAGCCTATGGAATGCAACATTTACCATTATCCACAATCAATGCAACATATCTTCTAACTTCTAAAAAGAAGGCAAAATTCAATAGTCTGTAGGTCATTAACTGCAATACAACCAAAATTTTCAATTGGCGACAAAGTCGAGTTTATCCTGCCTCTGTCCTCCTCAAATGGTGAATCAATAATGGCTCTAGCTCTCAGTTCTGAAAATGCCGGTTATCCTCCCCATGTACAAAGTCTTCTCTTCTCTGTCCAGCTCTATCACTCTATAGTCATTCTGCCTCTCTTTGGTTAATATACCACAAAAAAGCAACTTGTAACTAGATACCAATTCATCTTAGTATAAAAGCCTACTGAAATGCTCTCGGCATGGAGTTTATGTAGACCTACCAGCTTTATTAGACTTTCTTTGCAATGTATTTAACCAGGGCATGGTGGTTGCGCTTGTTGGTAATGGGCAGTACTACAGTGGTTAGGATGTCTGTCTCATATTTCCAGAGTCTGGTGTTCCATCTTGACCTTTAGTGAGTGTCTTTGTAGAGTCTGCATAACCTCTAAGTGCCCCAGTTTTCTCCTAGCTCCAAAAATACCCTGCTTGACTGGCTACTCAAAACTCCATATTATATGCATTTACATTTGCCCTTAGGGTCTGGATTGTAAATGAACAGTGTCCTAGACAGGCCAAAAGTCTTTATGCAGAATGAACCAATAAATAATCTTAGACTTCTTGAAAGCCTCTGATACATTTTATACTATGCCTTAAACTACAGACTCCTCAAACCGGATGTTCATTCTGCATTAACTACCTAGTCTGCTAGCTACCACACCAATGAAAAGCAAACTGATACACATTTAATACCTGAAGGAATACAAAGAATTTGCACAAAGGCTACTTCTTGAACTCTTACAATTCTCCATTTGTGTTAACAATAAGGAATGTTATCACAGACTCAAGCGATAACACACTGCTTACTATATCTACTTCAGTTCATTATCTGTTACTGCAGGTGATGTACAACTATAAAAGTATATAAAGTGCAAACAACACTCTCTAAATTATTATTGATATAATCAAGACACCTGCTTAATTTTTCCACACATACATCTACAGCACTTTCTCGTTATATTCAACCTCTGAGAGAGCTAAACACTATATAAAGAAATAAATAAATAAAAAATAACTTCCTTTGAGAACACTCAACTAAAAGTAGTTAGCAATATCAAACATGTCGATGCTTCAATAAATGAAGCTCTTACTTTCCATATCAATACGCACACAATAATGCAGGCAAAATTCCTCAACAGAAACAAAGACTTCCTCACCAAGGACATCAGATCTACTGTGACTTCTTCTACCCTCTTCAAAACTTCTATTTGACTGTAAGAGTTATATGAATTCACTTATTACTGTATTGCAAAAATCCTGAAACAGCTTAGGTAGCCAACCGATGGCAAACAGGGATAAAGCCTTGGTTATGGCCGAGATGAACCGGTACTGAATTGATAGGTGTGCTCAGACCCTTGCCAACCGTCTCTATTTTGGAAAAACATTCCTATTTTCAGGCTTAACACCTTCACACAAATTTCTGTACCCCCCATCACATGTGATGTTTTAAGCTGTCTAGAACACAGTACACCACACTACATGACTAACTAGTGGCAATATAGTTCTTTAAAGTCTACAGATTTTGCACTGTCTCTTTGAAAAGGTGCTTATATTTTCCTATAATTTTTGCCACTGTTTTTAAGTGTTTTCTTCCATTGAAAAGAACAACTGGGGAAATGGCCTAATGGACACAAAGAGGGGGGTGCAATCAAATATAAAAGTGTAATTTATGCACAATCCCGATAAAAGTTTCTGTTATCCATTTAGTTTATCCAGTATTAACCTTTCATGAATATCTCTAGAACAGTTCTATCTCATCTGCATGTCTAACACATCAGTTTCACTAATTTTGCATTGCATAACTAATAACTTCTTGTACAACAGCATCTTACTTTACTTGCTTTTTGTTTAATTTGTTTATGTTTCAGCTATTGCCATGGCAACTTTTATTCTTTAGGTCCAACAAAAATGGGTTCTGCCAAGCTGTGGTCCCCCAAGCTGACATGCTTGGATCAGGCAAGTAAAACCAAGCACTCAGGTTGTCGAAGCCATGCACACAGCACCAACCTCACTTAACTACACAATGCTCACGCAGACTAATGTATACTGAGGCACTTAAAAGCAATCTTCCTAAACAACGAAGATGACCTACACTGCCCATTGTCAAAGCTATGCCTCAGCAAGCCCAAAAGCACCTAGAAAAAACACCACCTAACACAACTCATATTGTCACTGCCAGTGGTGTCCCAAACACTAAGCTTCTCAGGCAAGCAAAAATACTTCAAGACTCTCATCACAGAGGACTCCATTACACGCTATAATGATGCTTCTCAAACCAGGCTGAACAAGGAGAAGATCACTGTTAGCCACCTATCTGGAGCCAAGATCTGCCACATTATCCACACACTCAAGTCATTACGCCACAGGTCCCAGTCATTATGCCACAGGTACCAGTATGATTCCATCACAGTCCATGAAGTTATAAACAATATGTCACTACCTCCCTGGACTACATGGAGAGACATTATGGAGCTTTCAAACTGTGCCTCGGGCAGGTATGAGCCTAGGACTGAGCAACATATTTCCATCACTGAGGATGATGCCACAATATGAGCAAAAAATGATCAACAACCGGCTCTCTTTCTGGTGTCTTTCTAATGGAATCTTATATTTTTTAGCTTGGGAGGACATGGTCAACAGACCACGTTGCTTTGCCACGGATAGTCTACACATTTCCCCCCTAGGCTTTTGAATACTGGCTAAAACTTTATCCACCTCCATAGTGCCTTTTTAAGGTAATGTCAAATTGACAAACCTATCAACATGCTAGGAGCCTAAATAGAAAAAAAAACTACACTCCCTCTAACCCTTCCAACAATTGAGACTACAGACAACTGTGCAGTTACTGAGACATGGTTTAAAGCAGTAGAAAGTATCCTGGCAGTGCAAGGTTTCAGTGCCTCCCACATATTTAGACCAGTAGCTGCACAGACGAGGGCTAAAGATAAAGGTATTTCAATATACATCAATAACAAGAACCAGAAGAACATAAGGCAGTCCGAAGTGTCCCAACAACAACCCACAAAATCAGTGCAGGAAAAAAAAACATTTATTGCACAAGATGTTTGTTAAGGGCTTTCTTCCCTATATCAGGGCTTCATCAGAACCTGATACTATTTATATCATACAATAGCAAACACACATGACTAATAATGAATCACTAACAAAAATCATAATTAGGTAATTAAACTAAATAAGAAATCTAAAAGGGACCTTACTGCAATACATATAGTATGAACATGACTGTGATGCACCCACTTGATATGTGAATCACTAAAAATACCTAAGACATTATAAAAACTTAAATACAATGTAAAAATCAGTGTTTAAAGATAATAATAACAGATGGCCAGGGTGTAGTAAGCTTATAACTTGGCTGCTCGCAACCTGAGAACACTATTGAGAGACAGCATATCATTTAAACTTGGGGTATATTTGCTGCCATTCTCAACTGCAATACCAATTCTCGATATTCTAATCTTTCCTCCCATGTGCCACCACACAAATCTGGTCATACTTGCTCCAACAAAAAAATAAATATGCCTTATTGTCAGGGCAAGAGAGTTTGTGTTTATAAAGCATTGTTTGCATTGCATGCCCTAATGTAATAATAATGTTCATACATGTGTTTTCTTAAAATGCTCTCAGTTTTGCTAACATAAAATTTGTGGGAAAAATATAAAACTAAGCTAAATCAACAACTTTGGAAGAATTGCAATCACAAGTTTGATGCAATTTAAGTTCAAGGTGCAGGGTTTGATTCTCACATGGGGTAAGTGGCAAGGCTTAAAATGGCCCATGAGAGCAGTTAGCCTAATACTAACCTATAAACCTATGAACCTATAAATGAAAACTTTTAAGTTTTAAAGTTTCAACTACATGTACATGCTTACAAAAAGAAAAGGAAAGTACAGTTGTGTACCTACCATAAATGTAGATGTCCGAGTGTATTCACTGTTGCAGTCATTACTCTTGGGTTATCCTGCTGGCAGGCTACCTTCAGTCGGCCAGAATTCCAAAGTCTAGGTCCGGCATCGGTTGCTGTCACCTCTTCCCTGACGTCAGTGCGCCAGGGGTATAAAAGATGCAGCAGACACCATTTTCTTCAGTTTTTCTTGCCCCAGATGTCAGGTGTCCCCAAATTGGTAGGCTGAAAAATATGCCAATAAAAATGCATGCACAAAAATAACATTTTCTTCATCTACAAGCAAATACACCAAATAGGTTGTATAGGATAGAGAAGTGCAGATAAGTCCCAGCAAAGAAAAGGGAGATGGTGGGTGGGTAACCTGGACTGCAACAGTGAATACACTCGAACATCTATATTTATGGTAGGTACACAAGTGTACTATGTTCATCGTGTTTCACTGTTGCAGTCATCACTCTTGGGTTGAATCCCAAAGCTGAGGAAGGGTGGCTGGGCTAAACAGGATTAGGAGAGGCTATGAGGCCCTGCAGGACTGCAGTGGCAAAGCCTGCTCTGGACTAAGAGGTAAGAGGTAGTGCTTTGTGAAAGTGTGCACTGAACTCCAAGTTGCAGCCTCTAAAATATCTTTGGTTGGTACTCCCCTGAGGAAGGCTGCTGAAGTGGCTGCTGCTCTGGTGGAATGAGGCCTAATGCCCTTAGGCACTGATTTGCCAAGTTGAAAATAGCAGAAACGGATGCAATGGCCTATCCATTTAGAAATAGTCTGTTTTGAGATAGCCTTTCCTTGTGATCCTGCAGCATATGACACTAAAAGTTGCTCAGTCTTTCTGAAAGCTTTAGTTCTGTCCAAGTAGAAGTGTAACTGCCTGTGTATGTCCAAAGAATGCAGAATTTCCTCACCCTTGTTCTGTGGATTAGGATAAAAGGTTGGCAAGTGAATGGTTTGGTTAAGGGCCACACTGGACACCACCTTAGGCATAAATGTAGGGTTTGTCTTCAGAGAAACCCTGTCTGGATGAAAAATGATGAAAGGTTCTACAGCCATGAGTGCTTGTAACTCCGAGACTCACCTTGCAGAGGTTATTGCTAGGAGCAGAGCTGTTTTCCAGCATAAGAATTTTATATCTGCTGTTGATGCTGGCTCGAAAGGAGGCAGTATGAGTTTTTCCAAAACATAATTGAGTTCCCAGGCCGGAATTGGTGCTCTCCTTGAAGGCCTAATGTTTTTGGCCCCTCTGAGGTACTGCCTTATTAAAGGATGAGAAAAGATAGGTGGTTCCGTATTGTAATGGGCTGAAATGGCAGAGGCATGAATCTTAATTGATGAGAAGGAAAGGCCTTTGTTTAGCATCTCAGTTAGGTATTGTAAAATCTGAGGGATGGTTGGTACACACGTGTCAATGCCTTGTTCCTGTTTCCAAGCACAGAATCTCTTCCATTTTTCTGCATAAGATTTTCTGGTGCTGGGCCTCCTGGCCTCCAAGATAACATCCATAACAGCTTTTGAAAGAGGAGTGTTCTGAATGGCTACATTATCCACCATGCTGCCAGATTTAAGGTCCTGAGTTGGCTGTGCAGGATCTGATTGTTTTGTTGGGTCAGCAAGTGAGAAGTTTGAGGCAATATCCATGCTGGACCTTGAGACAAGCTCTTTAGGATTGGGTACCACTGCTGGCATGGCCAGTCTGGTGAAATCAGTATCATTTTTGGCTTCTCTTGTCTGACCTTTAGGAGTACCCTGGGAAGGAGAGGCAGTGGGGGAAAAGCATATACCATTAGATTTTTCCAGCTGAAGGATAGGGCGTCCACTTTCCATGCTTGCTTGTGATAAATCATTGTGCAAAATCTCTGCAATTGGCAGTTGTGATGGGAGGCAAATAGATCTATGTCTGGGCATCCCCATTTCCTTATTATCATGCTGAAGACTTGTGGATGCAGTTTCCATTCGTGGGGATCCATGAGGTTTCTGCTTAGTTCGTCTGCCAGAGTATTTGTTTTTCCTGGTAGGAATTGTGCTTGCAGGTGAATATGAAAAGCCAATGCTGTGTCCCATAAGGTCATTGCTTGTCTGCATAGGGGGTAGGAATGTGTACCTCCCTGCTTGTTTATGTACCACATGACCATAGTGTTGTCTGTCTTTTATCAGTAGCTGTCCTGGATGAAGCAGGTCCTTGAAAGCTGTCAGGGCATTTTGAACAGCTAGCATCTCTTTTTGATTGATGTGAAGATGCATCTAGTTTGCAGACCATGTGCACTGAATACATTTTCCTGCCATATGGGCCCCTCAGGCATAACCTGATGCAGCCGTTGTCAGTGTCTGTCTGGCTCTGGGTACACTGAATGGCAGACCCTTGTTATGGTGACAGGCTTCTGCCCACCATCGAAACTCCTGTTGTAGGCAGGGAATGAGTGCAATTACTGTCTCCAGGCTGTGGCAATGCTGAGTCCAAACACTTTTTAGGTACCATTGTAGTTTCCTCATATGCAGTCTGGCATATGGAGTTAGTAGAATGCAAGATGCCATGAAACCCAAGGCCTGCAGGATTTTCCTTGCAGATAAGTGGGCTTGTGTTGCCAATTTCTTGAAGTAAGTAGTCAGATGCTTTTGTTTGTCTGGCGTGAGATAAGCCATCTGGGCAGTTGTATTTAAGCTTGCACCCAGGAATATTATCTCTTGAGAGGGCACTAGTTTTGATTTCTTTTCATTTACTGTGTACCCTAGACCAATTAGTAATCTTTTTACAAACGCCAGATGCTTCAGAAGAATGTCTTTGTTCTCTGCTTGAATTAGGCAGTCGTCCAAGTAGGGATATATTTGAATTCCTTTTTGTCTGGCAAACGCTATTACTGATGCCAGGCATTTTGTGAAGACCCTGGGCGCAGTAGATAAGCCAAAGGGCAGTGCAGAGAATTGGTAATGCATTGAGCCAGCTATGAATCTGAGGTATGTTCTGCAAGATTGTCTGATTCGGACATGCAGGCATGCCTCTTTTAGGTCCAAAGTTACGAGCCAAGCCTTCTTGCCCAGCATGGGCAGTAGCTGCTGTAGAGTCAACATCTTGAATTTTGGAACTTCCAGAAACATATTTAAAATTGACAGGTCCAGTATTGGTCTCCAGGTTTTGTCCTTTCTGGGTACTAGAAAAAGTATGGAGTAAAATCCTTGCCCCTGCTCTTGTTGTGGTACTTGCTGAATGGCCCTCATGTCCATGAGGGCTGTAATTTGTTTTTGTGCCTCTGCCCATTGATTGTGTGGCACGTCTGGCATACCTTTTGACCTTGGTAGGGTGTGAAAATGGAACCTGTAGCCTTGGGACACTATGTTCAGGACCCATTTGTCTTGGGTAACCATTTGCCAAAGTGCTAGTTTTCCCCCTAAGGGGGCTGCCAAAAGAAAAGTGCTTGGATCTGGAAGAGGAAAGTCATTGGAACTGTTTCCTGTAAGGTTGTGATTTGTCTTCTCCGCTTTTGGCGGTAGGAGCACCCTATTGTTTAGGCCTGTATGAGCCTTGGGGCTGAGATCTGCCTCTGGGATGCCTGTATCTGCCTCTTTGTGGTCTGTCTGACACTGGAAAGGACCAATTTTTTGTGGGCCAGTTCCTGCTAAACCTGGGTGGCTGCATCTGTAAGAAATCCTTGACTGTCTGCATGCATTTTGCTTTATCCTCCATTTTTTCAACACCTCTTCTGCTTTAGTACCAAACAAGTGTCATGCTGTAATGGTCATCTAATAATTTTGCTTTAACATGATCAGGCAGATTCTGTTCCTTTAACCAAGCATGCCTTCTAATAACAGAACCTGTAACAGCGGCCCTGCAAGAGGCCTCCAGTGAATCATAACCACATTGCAAAGTATGTTTTCCAACTTGTTCAAGCTGCATGCAATAAATCCTGCAATTCTTTGTTCTCTGAACCTTCAGTATTTGTCAACAATTTATGTTTAAGCAGTGACATTAAATATTGCTGATATTTAAGCATATGAAACTGACAATTTAAAGCCCTTACAGCCAGGGTAGCAGAAGTGTAGACTTTTTTCCCCACCTGTCTAGAGCCCTAGAATCCCTATCAGAGGGGACAGGGTTTTTTGCAGTGGAAGCTTTAACCCCTTTGGGACCCTGAGATATAGTTTCTGGGTCAGCAGCGGGGTTTTTATATAGGAATTTATGAGAATTCGGGACCCTGTAGTACCTGTCTGGCTTAGCAGGTGCAGGGGGTAGAGAGTCAGGGGACAGGCCGGACTCTGAAAATACATCATCTACAATATCCAGGACAGGTGGAATAGCAAGGGGTCTGTGCTGAGGAAGTAGCAGAAAGTCTCTGAGCCTTTTCTTAGATTCAGAATAATCTTGGCTCTCCCAGTGGAAATGCTCCCTCATGGTATGCAGGGTTTCCCCAAAAGAATAATCCTCAGGAGGAGAGGCTGAAGGAATGGATTCTTCAGCATCAGAATCCTCATAGGGAAGCATGGAGTAATCCTGTTCAGAAGAGGAATCAGAGGAAATAGAAAACTGATCAGAAGAATCATACTCAGTCTCTTGCCTAGGCCTCTTATCAGGAGGGCGTTGGGAGCCCCTGATCAAACTAATTAGGTCTTCAGCCATTTTGAGCATCTGCTTTTTAGGCATGGAAGTCTGAAAAGGAGAATGCTGTACTTGTTTCTTTGTCTTTAGAGCTGCTTTAGTCTTTGTCTTTGAAGCTGAAGATGGCTTAATATATAGTTGTGTAGGTCTGAAGACACCTTCAGAAGCAGATGCCTGCTCAGCGGCTCCGTACCCATCTGAGGGAATGATTTCCGAGTGTCCAATACCTTGAGTTTCCAGAGGCCCAGTCAGCTCCACGTGGTAGTCGGAAGCGGCCTGTGGCTCTGAGGTAGCGGGCGCCAGGGGCTGCGAAAGCGCCTCACTGAGAACTGGCGAACCGGCGACTGGCCTAGCAGAGGCTTCGTCGTCGGTTTTGGACCTCGGATGCCTATCCTTTTCCTTGTCCTTGCGTTTTTTGTAAACTCCGGTTGACGGCTGGTCCAACGGCATTATATAATTAAATCTTCGGCCAAATTAATGAAATGCAAAATCAAACCAACGCTTGATATTGTGTTGGTTAAATCTAGCATGAAACCGACAGCTAGCAACGTTGTGATCAGGGCCTAGGCAAGGAATACAGTAAGAGTGAAAATCCTTATGAGGTATTTGCTTCCCACAAGAAATACAATTGTTAACTTTTTCTGACATCGGTCTGGAGCAAGAGAAAAGTTTCCCCAATGGGGTACTTAGCTTTAATGAAGACTTCGGTTCTGAAATTCGGATTTGAAAATCTCAGGAGTCGGCCGACCGGCACTTGTGAACTGCTTTTGCTTCGGGCACAGCGCGGCAAGAAAGACTGAGGAAAATGGTGTCGGCTGCATCTTTTATACCCCTGGCGCACTGATGTCAGGGAAGAGGCGACAGCAACTGACGCCGGACCTAGACTTTGGAATTCTGGCCGACTGAGGGTAGCCTGCCAGCAGGATAACCCAAGAGTAATGACTGCAACAGTGAAACACGATGAACATCCCCATAGGCCTTTAACAGGCCTGGTGGTAGCATTGTTTATAGCTGTAGCTGATTCTAGTCTTTCTTTCAAATTAAAGTGTCTCTTGTAAGCAAATTTAGGATTGTCACCCAATACGTTCCTTACAGATTCATCATAATCAATGATTCTCCAATTATTAGTTAAAATCTGCTTGATATCATTACTTAATGGGCTGTATTTAATTAGCATGGTTTGCTCAAAATTTGCAGGCTCAACAGACTTTTTCTACACTTTGGAAACCACTCACTGCCAGAGGAAACAATTATTTAACATGTTTCTGACAAACTTCATCTTTGACAGCATTCACATCTTAAGCGGTCAACCTCGCTCAACAAACATTTCTATCAAATTACCAAGTTCTACCAAGAACTGGTCGTCCCCTGACACAGTTCTGGATATTTAAACCATCTGACGTTTTACTGGACTTTTTCCATGTAAAAGGATGGTTACTAGTAAAATGTAAAAATGTGTTTGAATATGTAGGTTTCCTACACAATAATGAACTGAAGCTAGGTTTATCTGTATCCTTCACTAAAGTAATATCTAGGTAGTTGATTATATCTAATGAGTAAGAAAAAGTAAATTAAAAAAAAAAAAAAAAAAAAAATCAGTAAAAGAATTTAATAATCCAATAATTTTCTCCAACTCATTCACATTCCCTTTCCAAAAATATGAAGATGTCATCCAAGAAACAAATACGTGACAACAAACTGCATATACTCAGAACTGAACACGGACTTTGGTTCTCAGTGCCAAAGGATAATATTGGTGTACAAGGGGACACATGCCACCCATTGCCACACCTGAAATTTGTGCTGCCCACATTGCCACACCTGAAATGTGTTTAAAGTATTCACTTTCATAGTATAAGTTATTAAATAATACCAGTTCCACAAATTCCCCTAGTATATTTACAGTTTTAGTGTGAAGTACAAGCTTCATTAAACCACTCTAAGCGTGTATCATGAAGTATGTAAGAAAACAGATCAAGTCCATCTATTGTTACTAACAAGCAGTCCTCATTGCACATGTTGTGCTGGATATGACGTAGGAAGTCCCAGGAGTCATGCAAAATACATGGGAATTGATTAAAAACATTCTTCAAATTCCCTCTATAAATAGAGCTAGGGGGTGGTTCTTGGACACTGCCGCTGAAGCCATAGTATATGTAGGGATGGGTCATTTACATTCTTGTGGATGCCAAATATAGCTGGAATCACTGGGTTATCAACCATAAAGAACTTGCACAAATTATTACCGATAGCATCCTGATCAAAAAGGTCTTTGAGGTATGAATCAAGATTTCAACAGACAATATTTATTTCATTTCTAGATATTCTTGTATACTGAATTTCATTGTCTAAGAGCTTATACACTCTAGCCATGTAATCAATGGACTCCATAAGGACCATCTCTCCCCCTTTGTCTGGCTTCATAATTCTGATTTGGTGGTTATTAATTAACTTGTTCAAAAGTGACTTTTCTTCTACATTTAAATTATTAACAAACTTATGCTGTGACTGTTGAAACAGTCTCCTTAAACCCTTCTCATAATATATGTCATATAACAGCAAGGTATAGGGGGACTGAATGTGCTTTCTCTAGCAAATTCATTGGCTTGTGTTTGAATGCGTGATTGACCCTGAAATAGAATTTGAAAGTTAATTTTCCTTATAAATAACTTTAAATCTAGTAGTCTGCGATATCATAATGAAATGTAAGGACAAATGTAAATCCAAACCAAGAAGAAACTTTGCAGAGTGGAGGGTATGATGTTCACTTCTTAAATTATGTTATGCACTTAGTTCGCTTAATAAAAATCAAACTATAAAAATATAACTATAAAATATGCGCTACAAAATAATCTACTAAAAAATAGTAGGTAGTCCACAGCTGAGTTAAACATGGAATAGCCTTTACTGAATCACACAAACTAGTGATCCTAGCGTAGTATAATGAAAAGCATCAAAAACACTCATTATTTATATATGATCAGGTTATTTGGAGCAAGGGAGTGATTACAGAGGGTAATCCTGTTAAGAGCAATAAAAGCATTAAAAGCATTAAATCATTCCTTTAGCAAAGTTCCCCTTACCCCTTAACAACATAGTGTAATCAGAGACTGTGATAACTAAAACTGAATCTAGAAAGCTAGAGACAAATTACAATCTAAGACCAGTTTTATTAACACTTTCTATATGCTAAGCATCTAATCAAAATGTTATTAAGAAACAAACAAACTAAAAAATGACTGACTAACAAAAAGATCTACCAGTAGACATCTACCAGAATATTAATAAATATACAACGTTTAACAAAGATCGCTTTGGTATCAAATAAAATACTTCATCAACTAAGTGTATAACATAATTTAGGAAGTTGACATCACACCCTCCACACTGCAAAGTTTTGTTTTGGTTTACTTTGGACCCAGTATAGGTTGCATGCTGGGTTTTTCTAAGACTTTGAGAGATACTACGGATTTCTCTTTCTTTTTTTTTTTTTTTTTTCTTTTTTTTCAATAATCATTTTTATTGTTTTGCCAAACCATTTTACATTTCACACACTATTTACATTATGTACAATATTGCTTCCAATGTTTTAGTTCCATTTTGAATTTCCCTATAATACATTAAGAATAAATATCATTTTAACCAAGTACAGGAAATTAAAATCACAAAAAATTAAACATAAAAGCATCTACAATAGACAATTATAAACCAACTCAAGCCAATAATTTGTATTATTTCTACATTTTCTATCTAATCCAAGAATGTGTTGGTACACATACAGAATGTCCTGACGGAAAGTGGATAGGAACCGCTACGCCAAAATAATATTAAAGATTTGTTCCCAAATTTTTATGCTGTTTATACTTTTCTTATTATTTCTAATTAACAATTTGTGCGCTAATATATGCTTAATCGCTAACAGCCTGAAATTTTGCCACGACACCTGTGCTGGGTTCAACCAATTTGAGGCTATATATAATTTCATTAGTAAACTAATATTCATAATTACAATCTTTTTTTGTTTTGTCCAAATTCTCAGGTGAAATATGTAAAATCAGAAATTCCCAGGAGAGTGTTGAGTTTTGGTAACCCATTTTTTGTAGTTGTAACTTTAAAGAATTCCATAATTTATAAATGCACTTGCAACTCCAGAACATGTGTAACAGGTCTGCTGTCTGATCTACACACTGTGGACATTTAGGTGACTTTTTTGAATCAAATTTATGAAGTGTAAGATGGGTATAATATGCATTGTTAAATATCATCAATTGAGTAAAGACCAGTTTTTGAAGTGATACGGATTTTAATGTTAAGTTAAACGCCTCTACTATTTTACTGTCGTCTAGGGATGGCAATTTCTCTCCAGTATTTGGATAACAGAATATGATTATTATATTTTCTCTCTTTTGCCATTTTATACGCTGAGGATATATATTTTCTGTCTTGTTGCAATGCTTCCCACAGATGACCTGAAATAACTAGTTCCTCTTTTTTTATTTCAGAACTGGTAAAATAATTTATGGTCAAATCTTTTAACTGCCACATTATAATTAAATAAGAGATGGGAAGATTCATCTCTTTTAAGATATCATGTACCGCTACTCCTAGGAAGGGGTATAAATCCCTTACAGTTAATTCCTTAATAAATGGATATTTCTTTAAGTCTATCAGTTGATTACCAATAGTTATATTAGGATTTCCATCAAACGGTTGAAACATCATCATATATTTTAAAAGGTTCAAGGAGGCAAACAGAGTTTGAGTCGCCACTGCCCATACCTTGATGTGTTCCATTAACTCATATTTACTCAATGTTTTTATATTCAAAATGGTACAGCTTTAACATTAATTCTCTTCCCTTTTATATGTTTATAATTTAGCAGTACCCATTTGGGTATCCATTTTCTATTTTCACTATCCAAGTAAGACACCCTTAAAATCCTATTGGCCTAAATCACTGTATAATACATCTCAAAATCTGGTAAATCCAACCCCTCGTTTTAGGAGCCATCAGTTTTTCATAGGATATTCTCGCTTTTCTGGGTTCCCACAGAAATTTCCCCAGTCCTATCTGAAATTGCTTGAAAAGGATTTCGTGATTTTAAGTTGTGCTGCTCTAAAATATATAGCATTCTGGGAGAACGTTCATTTTATTATCGCTGCTCTTGCCATCATCGGTAGCTTCAACTTACTCCATCTTTTCAAATCCATTGTTATTCGGTCTCCAGTTGCCTTAATATTGTTGATAAAAATTCTCTATTTTCAGTTGAAAAGTCAATCCCCAAATATTTTATTCTTTCTTCTGTCCTTATTCGGTCCTATCAATGGTAGCATTGAAAAGGTGTAGGTGTCTTTAGAGGATATTTTGGTTTTTTAAAATTTAGTTTGTAATTAGCAATTTTCTCAAAGGTTTGTATTGCTGTTAGTATTTTTCCGTATCTGACACCGGTGTGGTACTGTATATATTTAAATCATCTGCAAAAGCAGCCATCCTAACCTTTATCCCAAGAAGTATAGGAGAATTATAAAAAACTTTTTGTTTCATATGAAGAAATAAAGGTTCCAAATACAGATTAAACAGTATGGGAGACAATGGGCACCCCTGTCGAGTTCCATTTTTAATTTGAATCCTTTTGGAACATTCATGATTTATATATAAACTAGTGTATGCATTCTTGTATAAATTTCTTAACATAGAAATAAAAAGCTGAGGTATATTGAAATATGATAATGTTTCAAATAAATAAGCCAAGTTAACTCTACGGATTTCTCTTTCTGACAAATGTAAATCCCTTACTAAAACCACTGAAACTCAAAAACTAAGCACAAAAATTGCCACAGAAGCGTCAAGAGCACACCAGACCAAAGTTTATTAATCCACAAAGAAAACACGTTTAGCACTTTCATCCCTTAAGAATGGGAGTTCAGAATAAGTAACAAAAAAAAAAAAAAAACTCAGAACATTCTTTTTATACATAAAACCCCTCCCCTACATTTGATTGGCAAAAATCATAATCAGACAAAAGTAACACCCACTGCTGTGAGCTTTAGCAATAGAGTCCAATTGAAGTAAAAGCAAGAAATCATTATAGACAGAACATTCTGCAGTTAAAAAGTCAAAGCACAGTTTACACTCAAATACATACAAAACAAATATAACAATAAAATATGTAAATATATAAAAGATATAAAATAAAATATATAAAGAGTGTATAAGAGTGCAGAGAGTGCCTAAAGGACTGAGATGTTAGAAGTTTCCAACAGGCCTAGTGACTGGATATATATTACACTTGGATTTGCTTAAGTTATTTGAGAGGCACGGCTGTGAATTTATGGACACTGTGGAAATGGACAAATTAATGCAGGAAATTAATGTGTTAAACACAAATATCACTGAGAATTTATTGCTTCCTGTTAAAGAAAATTACTACTGTGATATACATGACAGAGTAGACAGAATTTTGGTTGATATACAATACAAAAATACAAAAAGGAGAAGAAATTGAACAGAGACAAAGTAGAATATGAAAATAAGTTAGCTTACCCTCCCCCAGTGAAAAATAAGAACAGATATGGTTTACTTTTATCAGAGAGTAATAACGATTACGATTTGATCAAGGAAAATACTAAGGGGGATAGGAATGCACCACCTAGGCTTGATGCCTCTTTAGAGTTCCTGCCCCTCAGGAGATCAGAAAGGATCAAGAACAGGAACAATCAGAGACATGAGTTATACCCCCAGAGGGGACAATCAAGGAGAGGAAACCAGAATCCGAACCAGAATTGGGGAGACATCATGCGGGGGTGGGCTAAAACAAACCACAGATAAATGATTCAGGAGACTTTAAACTGTACAATTATATTAATGCTGTGATTAACAATGACTGGGCCAACCTATTTGAAAAAGGACTCACATTTCAGCCAGGCAGGATGGCTAGAACTGATGAGGAGTTAATTGATTTCAAATTGTATACCAGGAAACTGAACCTGTGTCTATACTTTGCTAACAGCAACGTTGTATTCAACAGTAATAGACTGGGAAGGCCTAGCATATGTAACCCCCCCCCCCCGCAACACCCTATGATACAATTGTTTAAAAAATGTGTGAGTAAGATGTATGCAAGGTGGGAATTTGAAAGGGAAGCAATCTACCTAATCAAGAAAAGACTCACTTACAATATATTATAAAGAACAGACAAATCAGAATGATGAAACCAAATAAGGGGGGGGGGGTCTGGTTATGATGAACTACAATGATTATTCTGAAAAAATGTTAACCACCCTATACAGTGACACCTATTTATTTATTTATTTGACATTTGTTGACTGGGAAAGTCTGAATAAGTCAGAAACCCATTTTCAGCAGAGGTCTGGGGAGAAAAGCACCACAGATGGTAACGTAGAAAGAGAAATGATAAAAGGGTGGGTATATGCATACGAGTATATATGGTTTGAGATATGGTATGTGATACTCTCCAAAGAAGAGGGGTTTTGGAAGTGGATATAGAGCTTGGAAGAGAGAAGAAATAAGACAACAGGTAGCGAGTTAGGGGAAGGGAGTGGGAGAAGAGGGGTGGGTGAGGTGTCCACTAATGAAAGAAATATTACTTGTCATAGGATAGACACTTTGTTATATGATTTTTTGACACAGGGCCAACTTTCTCAACAAGAATATGAATTTTTGATAATGGAAACACCTAGGACAACCTCCATTTTCGGAATTTCAAAAATACACAAAGACCTGCATGATCCACCATTAAGGTCCATAGTAGATTCTACAGCTTCTAAGACCAGTTATTTAGCTAACTTCACTGATTTGAAATTAAAAGGAGAGATGAAGAACATAGGCCACCTTTTAAAGGACTCATGGGATTTTTTAATTAGAATTAGAGTCTTTATATAACGAACAAATACTTTTGTGAAAATTGATATTAAGCATCTGTACCAGGTTGGCCTTGAGTGGTTCTATGAATATTTAGTTAAAATAACCACATGAATCATGCACAGAATTTGCTACTCACTCACTTGATGGAGATTACATGGATGAATAACTTTATATTTTTTTAAGGTCAGATTTTCCGTCAAAAGACAGGGGTTTCTATGGGCGCAGCATGCATCTTTGTCTTTGCCAATCTGGTGGTGGCCTACTGGGAAGAGGAATATGTTTTGAATTCCACCTACAGGGAATCTTGGGCCTTTTAAGGGAGGTTTTTGGATGATATTATAATTTTTCTGGAATGATACTGAGGATAGACTGATGGAATTTTTCACTTGCACTAATGGCACAACTAACATTTAAATTTACAACGACTTTTCAGGAGTAGAAATTGCTTATTTGGATGTTATGATTATTAAGAACAAGGTGTTGAGGATAATTGAGTCATCTGTTTATAGAAAACCCACTTACTCCAATATACTGTTATACTTCCTTAGTTGGCAGCCCCTTTTTCAAAAAAAGGGCTCTGGTGAAAGGGCAACTTGTCCATTTAGCTAGGATGATATCTGATAATGAAGCATTTTACAGATAAATTGAAATATTGATAAGCATACTTGGGGGAAAAAAAAGGGTACACCAGAATATTTATTAAGAGTTTAGCCTTGGAAGTGTTTATTAAAAGACAAAGGGCTATACTTCCCTTTGTTATAACAGACTTCTCTTTTTCTAAAAGGGACCAACTAGGCAATGAGTTAAGTGTAGGTAAAGCTTTAATTCTTACATTTAATACACATTTTCCAGCCATTAAAAGAGTAATACAGAGGAACTGGGACATTTTTTTCTATTGATAAAACATTACAAGACTGGCTGGGGGAACCCAGAATTATTTATAAGAAGGACATCAATATAAAATAACTTTTGGAAAGGTACCTTGTAATTAGTACTTCTTCAGGTAAGATGGTTTGTGGACACTGTAGCCAATGCCACTATATGTTAGAGGGTAGTACCTTTTTTATTGAGGGATACAGAGAAGTTCACATCAAACACAAATGCCACTGTTTAAGCAAACAAGTGGTATACGTGGCCCAGTGCATTCGATGTGTCAAGTTTTAGATACGTAAAACTGAGAAAACTTTTAAAACAAGGGTATATCAACATCGTTATGATATTAAAAGGAGAGATGTATATAATGCTTTGCATAGACACATTAGTAAAAACAATGGCCATCCTTTTAAGTTTTACATAAAGGACAATGTGAAACTGGATGAAAGAGGGGGACCTTGGAAAGATTTATTAGAGGTCAAAAACAAAAGTGTCACCTTAGGACGAATGCTACAAGTCCCTATGGGCTAAATGAAATGCTGTCTATTAGTTGTTTATTAAGATGGAAAGCAGCTCTTTGACTTTTGATTTTAATGTGATGGAGTGTTCTGATTTTAAAAGGATGGCGTAATCGTTTTTAACATCCAAAAAAAAGCATACTTATACAGTAGTCTAACATTGTAGGAGTTATATTAGGTGGACAAACATGCTAACAACATTTCTGTGGGAAGTGTAATTAATGTTTTTTAATGAATTATATTTATACATACAATTTTATATATTTACATAATTTTATTGCTATACTATTTATTTTTGTATTTGTGAGTATAAACTGTGCTTTGATGTTTTAATTGCAGAATGTTCTATTTATAATGATTGCTTGGCAAATGCTTGCTTTTACTTCAACTGAACTGTGTTGCTATAGAGTATAGCTCACAGCAGTGAGCATTACTTTTCTTTCTGCTGATGGTTCTTGTCAATCAAATGTAGGAAATGGGGTTTTATGTATAAAAAGGAATATTCTGACTTTTTTTACTTATTCTGAAGAAGTCCCATTCACCAGCAGGGTTACCGGACTTGGGCCACCTCCTTCCACCTACCATAACCCCACCCATTATCCACCCACTTTCCACCCCTTGTGTGACATCATCATAACATCACATGAGGGGAACGCCCTCTTTTTCCAACTGTCATGCCTTTTTTCTGCAGATTTACTATGCTTTATGTGAAAAAACACAAAGTAAATCTGTTTCTTTTTTTGAAATAGAATACCAGTGTTTGTACAGTGTTTTCCGGACTACCGGACAATCAGTTTGATTTCTGGACAGTCTGGAAAAAAAAAAACTGATAGGTGGCAATGGGATAAAAGCACTAAATTTGTTTTACTTGTGGATTAGTAAACTTCGGTCTGGTGTGCTCTTGATGCTTCTGTGGCAATTCTTGTGCTTAATGTTTAAATCCCTTACTAAACAAATTGAAATGCTTATCCTCCAGAGATAAACAACTGTAATTAAAAATCTTAAAACCATTTTGTGTAGATAGCACTGGCCTTTGGAAAAGGGAAGTACTGTGTTCTATCACTTCATCTGTGGGTGCCACCATTAGCAGGCTGACACAGAGATCACTTATCTCCTGTATTTCTTGGGATGGGACTTTGGCATGAAAGTCGCCTTGAATTCTTGTATAACCTTCACCTTTGTTGTAAGCATTCTGATGGAATTTTGTCTTGGCTATCCTCTCAGAATGCCGGAGTTGGAGAAGTTCCGATGAATCTAAAAAAAATCAACACATTCTGTGTCAACACTCACTTCACCACTTTGAGGCTGTGGGGGTTGGCTTGGGGCATCTTGCTAATGTAGCCACCTGTAACGTTCCATCCATCAGATACAGGCAGTGCCATATTACTGACTAAAGGTAAAGGGTAGACTTTGCACTCAGCATAAGCTAGTTCATTCCTGGCTAACTTATTATTTTTGCTAATCTTGCTTTTCACTAATTGCTTATTCACATGCTCAAAACATTAGTGGAATCATTTTGGTAAAACTCAAAGCAAATCACGCTTAAGTGATTTAATACTGTGTATCTCATCTAAAAGCTTAAGCATTTCTTTTTCATTTAACCTACAGTACTTTTCAAGATATCACCACCACACTGATCAAAAACAGTCAAAAGCTCATCTAAAAGTTCTTTATCCCCCTCAACTTAGGGACGAAAGCACTTAACATTTTGTGTAATAAACGTTACATTTTCCTGCACTAACTGTGTGGTTCCTTGTTGGGACACTTTCGACTGCCTTGAGTTCTTGGTCACTTTTTAGTCAAGGTTCCTCTCTGTCAAGTGGTTCTCAATAATAAGCATGCCTCTAGGGTGGTCAAACAGGATGACTTGCTGGAGTTTTGCCACACTCTGATCACTATAGATAAAATCCTGTACCATATCCTAAGCTTGTTATACATCACCCTCTATGTAGCTCACAATGCATACTTGGACCTACTACAGACAATTACCATCCTACCTGACACCTGAATCAAGGGTCACTAATTACCCCTCTATAGACTGAGAATCCTACATGGCCTCAAAATGACAGGAACAGTGATTACTGGACTTCATAAACTCAAACACTCTTGACCAAATAGCGAATACGCTCACTTGAGGCTCCAACATACTGGATCTCACACTCACAAATATGGGAGAACGCTACATCCCCCATCCATGTCTTATCCTCCCTGCTGAGAGCTGACCATAAAGTTGTCTACTTCAAAATCAACATTAACTCCATAATCCCATTAAAAAAAGTAACAGGAGCTATTCCAAGGCAAATTACCTTTGATGGTTTGTCAAAATTCAACACGTTCCAAACCCAGAAAACACAGTAACCTATGCTGAACTGCTCTCAGAAACTGTGTACAAACATGTCAATGGTAGCACATAGGCTGCTGCACCTACCAGAATTAATCCTAGGACTAGCTCCAAAAAAACTGCCCTGGTGGCATCCCAAATTAAACAGGATATACAACAAAAGGAAAAAATGATGGCAAAAATCAGGAAGGGTAATTCTCATAAATATAAAAACTCTTTCATCAAACTAAATAGGCAACTAATAGGGATAATTAGGTCAAGCAAAGCAAGATATCCTCCAAATGAAAGATCATAAGGCCTTCTTCAGCTATTCAGAAACCTCAAGGGCAGCACACAGCAGTGTGCTAAACTGGTGATTAATGGTGCTACATTCACAGAGCCTGACGATATAGACAACCTTTTAGTGAACAAATTCAGTTTCAACTTTACCCCACCCCCAACCATCACCCAATAATACCCTCAAACGTAACCCCTTCAATTATAACTAGAAGCATGTAATGGCCATGCTTGCTAGTCAAGAACGCAGCCTCATTGTGCCCTGATAACATTCCTGGATGCCTCTTAACTGACTTAAATATGACTTATCGGGATTACTAGTCATTATTTAACTACAGTCTTAAAACAGGCTTTGTGCCAACTGAATGGAGGACTGTGATGGCCATTCCTCCTGATAAGGGAGGACCTTCAAACGATCCTGGAAACCACAGACTCATTAGTCTGGCTAGTCTTATTTGCAAAGCCATGCAAAGAATTATCATGGTAATTATCAATAAGGACATAGGAAACCTCCAGACACTGGATCCATCCCAGCTTGGCTTTGTCAAAGGAAGGTCATCTTTAATGAATTTGGTTGTCTTCTTTGAAAACGTCACCAAGACTATGAATGAGAGGAAAATGGTGCATACTGCCTATCTAGATCTGGCTACAAGATCTGATACAATACCACACTCGATCATTGTCAACAAACTTACAGAAATAGATATAAACCCCTTTATAACATTCTGGAGAGCTAGATGGCTCGCTGATAGGACCCAGGAGGTTAGAATCAATGAGGCCACCTCCACAAAGAGGCCAGTCACCAGTGGAGTCCCCAGGGCCCTGTACTTGGCCCATTCCTCTTTGGCATCTACTTATCAGATGTCAAAGTCAATGTCAGAGGTCTTTGGCTAACCAACTTTGCAGATGACTGCAAACTGGGAGTCATTGAGTTCCCCCAAAATGAGAACACCCTTCAGGAAGATCTAACAGAGGCAAACTCCTGGTGCCAAAGCTACAGCTTAAAACTCAAAACCAAGAAATGCATTATAGTACCTTTTCTGAAGACCACCACCCCAGTTGACTATGTCATTAATAAAATGCTGCTAAAAGTTGATTCACTAGTCCGGGATCTAAGAACTCATGTAGATAGTAACCTAACCTTCAACCAACATGTGTTCAATGTAGTAAGAAAATCCTTCTATGGTGCTCAGATTATAAGCAAGAGCATGGCATCTAGGTTCAAATAGGTCATCATACCACTGTACTCTTCTACATCAAAGCCATCATAGAATATAATGCTCCCTTTGGTAGGTACCTAACCAGAGTCATGTAGCAACTGGAATGTCCACAAAAGTTCCTTACAAAAAGGATACAGGCAGTAAACACAATGCCCTACACTGATCGTCTTAAAACCCTTCTCTTTACTCTGTATCATACAGACTTCTGAGAAGTGATCTTTACCTGGCATAAAATGCATCCCTGGACCCTTTTTTGATGAACCTTTTGCACAACCACAAAAAAACAGCATCAGAACTACAATATCAAAAGACCTAAATTTTGCTTGTGGCATAATTAGGAGATTCTGGAAAAACAGATACGTTTCTTAGAGAATTCCCATTCTCTAACAGTTTCCACATCCATGCAGTTTCTCCTTACCCCTGTCTAAGCACAATTTGGAACGACTGATGGATAATTGGAAATTCACCCCTGGTACGGTGCCTACATCTCCGATGGACAGAGACTGTCAATAAATCGCTGCTATATAAATCACATTTGTGTGTCACATTTGGGTTGCACAGCTAGGTTTATAATGGCTGCAGTCGTCATTAGCCTAGCATACAACTATGAACCTATTTACAAGCAATGTGATGATCTGAGTCTTTCACATCTTCCCACAAAAAGTACTTATGAAGCAATGCTTCTGATGTGCTGTTCGAAGGAAAGAATAGTAAAAACTTTTAATTTAATGCAAAACAATGTTGATCAAATAATTAATTATAGCAGAAAGTGATTTTAGTTAAAATAAAACTTTACTTTAAAAACTATACATGTCCAGTTTGAGAAAAAAAATGGGTTTAAGTTAGTCACTGTTCCCTTGAAGCAACAGTAAATCCACTCCACTCATTTGTAAGTGATCATTTAAAAACACCAATGACAAACTGAGGACCAAAAACAATAAGCCAAATCTACGGAGCATAGCCGAGGAATTCTGGATGTGATCTAGCTCTGAGGTAGACAGGGATGAAGCCCTGACCATAACTCAGATGGCCTGAGTTTGACTAACAGCTTGGGGGGATGGAGCAATTGGCAAGGGAAGAGTGGACGTGAGCAACTTCTGCTGGCTCATCCATTCTGGGGGCAGGGGAGGGAGATGATCCCACCTGGCCAAACTTCTGTGCATGTGGGGGAATGCATAATAAAAATAGCAGCCAGACTTTGACATTTGGGTTTGGCATTTTATGCCACTAAGTACAGCCCTCATGTAAGTGTGAGGAAGCAAGCCCATGCCAGGGAAGGGCACAGATTTTCCCCTGTAGTGATGCAGGTGCTCACCTCAGCCAAGAGGACCAGGATTAGGGATTGGGGATGATGGCTCTTGAAGAAGGGAGGGTTGATGGCTGTCAGGCTGTGGGGAAATAGAGTTTGGAATGGAAGCTCCATTTGGTAGAAAAACAATTGTGCAACTAAACAGCTCTGCTAAGTGACTGCTCTGAAGAGCTAAGCATGCAAAGAAAATACATATAAAATTCTAAAACTGGTTTACTTACTTCTTTAAATTCTTTAACAGTTTTGAAATACAGCCTTTGCTTCTCCAGAAGTTCAAGATACTCATCGTTCAACTGGTCCCTCCTCATTTTGTTCTCCTGTTTTTTCTTTTCCATCTGTTAATTAAAATATTTACATGCAAAATGCTACGTCAGTTTCTTAATTAGGAAACCTAATAAGTACTAACTGCCATTATCTAAGGGTTTTAGAAACTATTTCAAAAGACAATGTATAAGGTTAAAAAATCTGCTATGTAGCCCAACTCATTTGTTCCTGTATTGCTCAGTGGATTTTGAACAAACCAAGAAAATAGTTGCCCCAAACAGCTTTAATGGCAAACTGAAATACCATGCTACAAAGACAGCTGCAGTCCCTATATTATAAAGTACTCCTCCTTCCACATTTTGAATAAAATGAAAGGAAATTTAAAGCAATCAAAGTAAAGAAAGAGAGCAGTATGACAGAGTTGTGGCAAACAAACAGTGGAAACATCCGTACTGCATCTCCTGATTCACAGTGGGACATTCCTTCATGGGTCTTTGAATGGGGCATACTTTATTTGTAGGGGAGGGGGTTACTTTTGCAACATCAATCTGTATCCATCTAGTCTATTCCAAAAGGTGTTTTCATCAACTCACCAGCATTTCTATTATCAAATGAGACTGAAAGGAGAAACCAGTTGGGAATCAGATAGTTATTATGAAGACAGACATTTTCCTGACCTTTATTAGCCTCACGCCAGCACAGATACATACAGCTACTGCTAGGGCCTGCAACACTGGTTTAGTGGTGCTGGTCTGCTTCTACACAATGTGCACCAGTTTCCACGTACAGCATTGCAGCTGTGCTTAACAGACCAAGTGCCCAAACTCACCTTATTCCTTGACTGAGGCACTGCCAGCCACAATGTAAGCTCAAACTACATCCTTCCCCCTGGATCTGACAGCCAGCATCATCTGCTCATTTACACCATCACAGTGGATAACTCAACCTCATTAGGCCAGTCACTGAATATAATGCTCCCTTTGACATGTATCTGTCCAGAAATGCAACAATTGGAATGCCCAATGAGATACTTTATTAAAAGGACATAAAACCTAAACATATCCTAAATGTATTGACTCAAAGCCCTATCACTTTACTCGTTATCCTACAGGTTGATAAGAGGCAACCTGTTTCTGGCATACAAGGCATCCTCCAACCCACTACTGAACGATTTATTGCACATCAACAAGTCAAAGGGCATCAGAAATACTCTAAGGATCTAAAGCTCTTCTGAAACATGAACAGAACGGTTTGGAGGGACAGGTATATCTCACTGAGGATATTACTGCTCTGGAATGGACTCCACCCACATAAAACAAAGTTCATCCCTGTCCATTTTCAAGTACAACCTGAAGCTATGGATGGGAAACAGAAAATGTACCTCTGTACTATTAATGGACAAATGCAACTCCTAATGCTTTATTCCATGCATGTGTCCCCTTGAGTTATCTATGGTAAGACCCCAGTTATTTGAATTATCTATGGTATGGCCCCAGTTATTCTCATTACATACATAATTATCAATTTTAGGATGGGTAAGACCAACCTATAAGCAAATGAGATAGATTATTTCAAGCACAAAAATAGAAAGTGGCTAAATGGCCCAAAACGGCAGCCAGCCTAGTACTTACCCAAAAGCCTACAAATATTGGTAGTTCAGCTCCACTTATTAGGCCATAGCCAGACATGCATCTCTCTCTCTACCACATTTTTCTCAGGAAGTCTTGTACTTGAGGGCAGGTATCCAATGCTGGTGCATGTTGTGTCATCACAGCCCACACTGGGACAGTATGGATTGGCACCTGAGCCCATTAGCTCATCCCCAAATACTAAGCTATCACACTGCGTAAATCAAGAAAAAATGAAAATTTGATATCTATATCTACACCATTAAACATATGTCAATCGATACTTGCTGGGCAATCCAACAGCAAATGACGGAGCAATTGTTCAAGCACAAGTGGACAGAAGGAAGGTACTGCTGACCAACTCACTGAACATCACCTGATGGCATGAGCATGTTGGGGATCCTCCTTGGTGGACTATCATTGGTTTGAATTCTAAGAAGTAAATCTCCAAGGGTTGAAGGACCAAAGAATAGCCAAGGAAGAGGCCTAGAAAGCCGAGTCTTGAAGTACCAATATACCAAGGGAGGCCTGACCCTTGCAGTCCTAGTCACAACAGTATAACAGTGCGAAGGTATGAAGCAACAACCATGTGGCTAGAGTACAAATGTGGAGAAATACCTGGAAAGAACAGAAGGCAGTTGGTGGTGAAATGTCCCTTGACAGCAAGATTTTTTAATGGGCAGTTCACAGTTTGACAGTGAAAGTCACTGTAGCTGACAGGCCACATGGAAAGGATCTGCTTGATATTTGCCAGTGTATCCCTTCCAAGAGCAATTGTCTTCTTAACCCATGAAATCATGCCAAGCAAAACATTACCTTGTATGTTTACTTGGGGTGTGAAGATCTGCCTTTCCTCTGGTTTATATACATGGGAAAAAACACTAGGAGATAAATGAATGGCTTTGACACCACTTTTGGGAGGAAATATGGGTTGGTCCTGTGTAACATCTGATCCTTATGAAAGAGCAGAGATAGTTTCCTTTTGATAAGGACCAAGACACTATGAGCAAAGGTGGTGTTTACTAACAAAAGCATTTCACACAAAGCAAACTTCAAAGCCACCAAACCCATAGGTTTGAACATAGGGTTCGTAAGCCTTGCGATCATTAGGACCAAGCCATGAGAAAGGGAGAAAATCTTCAAGAAAAATTGGTTGTGGTAAACTCTCTGCTAAGGGGCTGCTTGATCACCTGATGCTTTGCTGAAGTCCTGCCTTGTAGAACAACAAAATGGGAAGAAATAGTAGACATAGCCAGCTTGACTGTGGTTAACAGACCTAAATCAGACATTTAGCTGGAATTAGTAAGGGCCACATGCAAACTAAACAAATGTGTAAAGGGGGTGATATTCTACTTAGCAGAATATATGTTTTAAGTGGAAGGCATTATTGCAGTTTCAATCACTTCAGGAGCTGAGGCTGAAGAATTAACTGGATCAGAAGGTCTACTGAGGAAGCCAGTTGGTACTTCTCCTTTGGAGGAGTTCCTAGCTTGTCCCAGTAGGGTTAGTTGTGTTACCAAGCATCTCATCCAAACTCCCCCCAGCCTCCAAGACACAAAAAAGATAAGTTTTCATCTTTCTTCTTTGAATTTTGAAACTAAATATGGAACTGGCCATGGGATGACATGAATTTTGGGAACATGTGTAGAAACCTCCCCTGCCATCTACGTCTTCCTTACTGAAACAGACAAAGCAGACTTGTGTGAGGGCACTTAGCACAATATGATCATGCTACAATACAATTTATTATACATGTGAATTAGCCAGAGTTAGTCATCTGTCCAACACACAGACAATTAGACATCCCAGGAGCAGATAAAAGCATGATGCTCATCTTCAAGGGAAGAGCAGAATGACAGCTTTTTGATTTTGGGGCAAAATATCACCAACAAGTGTGGACAAGAGAATGGCGAAATATAACTAGGGGAAGGCGTAAAGTTGGGGTTCTTCACAGTAAAGTTTGCTACATCACCTCACATACCCAAGAACACAGCCATGAGGGATCAAGAAAGCAATCCTTTTGTCTGGGAAGTCTCCTTTAATGAGAACACCCTACAGGCCTGCTAAAGGGAAACAATTCTCCATTTAGCCTTCAGTGGCAGGTGAACAGATCCATAAACACTGACATACATCTGTGATTATACCAGGTACCCTTATACAGCTGTGCTACATTCATCATAAGGGCATATGCTGCAGTATTTATTTAAATTTGTTAGGCAGAGTAAAGCGCAGATCCAACTGGACAACTTACAGGTCTACCCAAACATTAACTAAACAAAACAAAAAGCATACCACTGAATGTTAACACTGAGCTAGTGCAATAACATACAAAGACAAAATTAGGTGACTGCATAACAAATGCAAAAGAGACAAATTAAGGGATCATGTATAAAGTACAGTTTTGTACCTACCGTAAATGTAGATGTCCGAACAGGATAGCATCTGCAGTCCTAACAAATGGGTTGTCCTGTCGTCAGGCAGCCCTTCGGTCGGCCGGATTCCAAAGTCTGGGTCTGGCCTCGGCTGGTGTCGCACTTCACCCGACGTCATCTCTGCTGGTCTTCGGGTATAAAGGCATCAGCCGACGCCATTTTCCTCAGTGTTTCTTGCCCCAGATGCCAGTTGCCCTCTTGGAAAGCTAAATTTTGGGAAAATGCCAATGTTTCCAAAAAAGGTAGAAGGCAAACACAAAAAATAAGCATGTATGTACATATATACAAACAAATACACCATAAGAGACCCCCCCAGCTAGCTATTAGGAGGGTAAATACCCTAGGAGTACCACAGAGGGGAAGGAGGGTGGGTAATCCTGACTGCAGATGCTATCCTGTTTGGACATCTACATTTATGGTAGGTACAAAACTGTACTATGTCCTTCAAGGATGCATCTGCAGTCCTAACAAATGGGTAGAATACCATAGCCAAACTAGGGGAGGAGGAAGAAGAATTATGGTGTAGTTAGGATCCCTTGCAAAACAGCAGTGGCAAACCCTGCTCGGGATCTAGAGTATAGAGGTAAGTTATAATGCTTGGCAAATGTATGCACGGAGGTCCAAGTAGCCGCCTCAATAATGTCCTTGGTAGCCACTCCTCGTAAGAAAGTTGTGGTAGTGGCTGTAGCCCTTGTAGAATGAGGTCTTATGTTCTGTGGAATTTGTTTTCCATGGTAGGAGTAACAGAATCTTATGCAATTTCCTATCCACTTGGAGATTGTCTGTTTGGAAATTGCTTTTCCTTCCCTTCCTGTTGCATAAGCTACTAGAAGCTGGTCAGTTTTTCTATTGCCCTTGGTTCTGTCCAGGTAGTAGCGCAACTGTCTATGTACATCCAAGGTATGCAGCAGTCTTTCCCCCCTGTTCTGTGGATTGGGAAAGAAGGTAGGAAGGTGGATTGCCTGGTTTAGAGACACTCTGGATACCACCTTAGGCATAAATGTAGGATTAGTTCTCATGGACACTCTATCTTGATGGAAGATTAGGAAGGGTTGTACTGCCATTAAGGCCTGTAGTTCCGAAACCCTTCTTGCTGAAGTAATTGCCAGTAGGAAAGCAGTTTTCCAGGATAGGTGTTGAAGATCTGCTGTTGCTGCTGGTTCGAATGGAGGGAGTGTCAATTTTTCTAGCACGAAGTTCAAGTCCCATGCTGGTAATGGTGGTTTCCTAGGAGGTTTTACATTCTTGATTCCTCTGAGGAACTGCCTGAGTAGAGGATGTGAGAAGACAGGTGGATCAAGCTGTATTCTGCAGAAATAGCTGATGCATGTATCTTGATGGAGGAATAGGACAGGCCTGTATGGAGAAGCTCTGCCAAATACTCCAGGATGTTGGCAATATCTATCTTTGACACATCTTTACCTCTTTCAGTACTCCAAATGACAAACCTTTTCCATTTTCCTGCATAGTTCCTTCTTGTTGAAGGTCTGCGGGCCTCAAGGATAATGTCTTTAACCCTTTGGGATAAATCTGGGTTAGTTGCTCTTATGTAATGTTCCAGGCAGCCAGTTTCAGAGTTTTCAGGTTTGGATGTATGATGTTGTAGTCGCTCTGAGTTAACATCAAAGGAATCAGGGGTAGTGTTCACGTTTCCCCCCGAGACATGCTCCTCAGTAATGGGTACCAATGTTGTCTTGGCCAATTTGGAGCTATCAGAATTATCCTTGGACGTTCCTCTTTGATTTTCAGTAGTACCTTGTGCATCAAAGGAAGAGGAGGAAATGCATATGCTGTCAGGCCTTTCCAACTGAAGGATAGAGAGTCCACCTTCCAAGCAAGTGGGTGGTATGTCCTTGTGCAGAATTTCTTGAGCTGGTGATTGAGTGGGGATGCGAATAGGTCTATTTGTGGCATTCCCCATTTCTTTGTGATGGCCTTGAAGATGTCCGGGTGTAGCATCCATTCGTGAGCATCCGAGGTAGTTCTGCTTAACATGTCTGCTAGGGTGTTTTCTTTTCCCGGTACAAATATTGCCTGTAACTGAATGTTGTAGCTCAGAGCCATATTCCATAGGTCCAGAGACATTCGGCATAGGGGGTATGAATGAGTGCCTCCCTGTTTGTTGATGTACCACATGACTGTGGTGTTGTCTGTCCTTATCATTAATTGGCCTTCTTTGAGGAATGGTCTGAAATTCTGGATTGCTAGTTTTACTGCCAGCATTTCTTTTTGATTTATGTGCAGGTGCAGCTGATCTGGAGTCCATAATCCTTGAATAAATTTGTCCAGCATGTGGGCCCCCCAACCTAGGTCCGAGGCGTCCGTTGTGATGGTTTGGCTTGCTTGAATGTTGTGGAAGGGCAAGCCTGGGTTTGACTGGCATGCTTGAGCCCACCATAGGAACTCTTGTTTCAGGCATGGGATTAGTGGTATTTCGGTTTCTAAGCTGTGCCTGTGTTGAGACCATAAATTCTTTAGGCACCACTGTAGCTTTCTCATATGCAGTCTGGCATGGGGGACCAGGATTATGCATGATGCCATGAAGCCCAAGGCCTGCAGTACTTTCCTTGCTGTTAGTTTGTTCTGCTTTGTTAATGCCAAGAAGTAAAGAGGGAGTTGTTCTTGTTTTTCTGCAGTTAGGAATGCCATCTGTTTTACTGTATCCAATTCTGCACCCAAGAATGTTCTTGTTTGGGATGGTATCAGTCTTGACTTTTTTAAATTGACTGTGTATCCCAGGGCTTGTAGTAAGCAAATGACTCTTTGTAAGTCTTGTGTCAGCTTGGTTTTGTTGTCCGCTTGTATCAGGCAGTCGTCCAGGTATGGATAAATTTGGATTCCCTGTAGCCTGCAATGAGCGATTACTGATGCCAGGCATTTCGTGAATACTCTGGGCGCAGTAGATAAGCCAAAGGGCAATGCTGAGAATTGATAATGCTCTGATCCTGCAAGAAATCTGAGGTATCTTCTGCAATTTGGTCGTATGGGGACGTGCAGGTATGCCTCCTTGAGATCTAGAGTTACCAGCCAACACTCCTTGCCCAGCATGGGAAGACGTTGCTGTAGGGTCAGCATTTTGAATTTTGGAACAATGATGAATGTGTTTAAAGCGGACAGGTCGAGAATAGGTCTCCAACTTTTCTCTTTTCTTGGTACTAGGAAGAGTCTGGAGTAAAATCCTTTGCCCTGTTCTGTAGGTGGTACCCTTTCCACAGCTCTCATCTTTGTTAATTGCGCTATCTGTTTTAGAGCTTCTGTTTTTTGATTTGGTGGTAGGTTTGGCATTCCTCTTTTTACAGGTAAGGTGTGGAAATGAAACCTGTAGCCTTGGTCTATAGTTTGCAAAATCCACTTGTCTCTTGTGATATAGTGCCATTTTTTTGAAAATAAGGCTAACTTTCCACCTAAGGGTGCTGCTATTTGTTCCCTGGTAGGCGGTGTCAGAGCCAAGTCACTGTGATTGTCCTGTTGCAGTGGCAGTGGTTGTGTCTGTGCCTCGCTGGTTATTGCCTTGCCACTGGCGTCCTCTGTAGGCACCTCCTCTGGATTGATTTCTGTCTCTGGAACGTCTACTCCTGTCTCTGATATTTAGAGGAGTCTGGAAAGGACCAATTTTTGGAAGGCCAGTTCCTGCTAAACCTTGGGGGCTGAACCTGTAAGAAATCTTTAACTGTTTGTACAGATTTTGCCTTTTCTTCCATTTTCTTCATTACTTGCTGGGCAGGAGAACCAAATAGACTGACCTTATCCATAGGAGCATCTAATATCTTTGCTTTAACATGATCCGGCAAGACCTGTTCTTTCAACCATGCATGCCTTCTTATAACCGTGCCAGTCATGGCTGATCTAAATGAAGCCTCCAGTGCAGCATAGCCACATTTTAAAGAATGGTTACTAACCTGCTGAATGTTATTCACCATTTCTAAAACATATTTCTTATCTAAGGGATCATCAGAGGACAGTTTCTTGGTTAACTGATCAAGCATAAACTCTTGGTATTGGATCATATGAAACTGACAGTTCAAAGCTCTAGCTGAGAGAGTAGCAGAGGTGTATATTTTTTTACCCCATCTCTCTAAGGACCTGGATTCCCTTTCAGAGGGGAGAGGGTTTTTCGCTGAGGTCGAAGCTACTGCCTTAGGCCCCTGGGAGATAGTCTCTGGATCTGCAAGGGGAGCCTTGTATAAGTGGTGATGAGTGTCCGGTACCCTGTAAAACCTATCGGGCTTGGCAGGGGCTGGAGGTAAAGTATCAGGAGCAGTGCAAACATCATTAAATGCATCATCCACAACAGGAAGAACTGGAGGTATAGCTAAGGGCCTATGTTATGGTAAGTGTAGAAAGGTCCTAAGCCTTTTTCTTGAATCTGAGAAATCTTGTCCCTGCCATTGGAATTGCTCTCTCATGGCATGTAAGGTTTCCCCAAAGGAAAATTCCTGTGGTGGAGTGGCAGAAGGTATAGATTCTTCAGCATCGGAATCTTCATAAGTAGAAAAAGGAGCCTCTGGATGGTCTGTATTGTCTGCATCATCAGAAGAGTCATCTGAGGACACTGGCTCAGGGGGCTCTGCTCTAGGTCTCTTTTCTGGAGGTTGAGAGGCCCTGTCTGGGTGAGATTGGGATCCCCTTATTAAAGAGATGAGATCCTCTGCCAGAGTAAGCATTTGGGAACTGGAACTGGGCCTGTGAGAGGGGGGCTTAACAGGCACAGACTTAGCAGTTTTGGCTGCTTTAGCCCTGGCAAAGGCCTTTATAGACATGGCTGCAGGAGGCCTAGCAGCACCACGTGCTGGGGTAGAGACATCCAAAGGGATGGTGTCCGATAATTCTAGAGGAACCACATTAGTAGGCAAAACTTCAGAGGCTGATTCAACTAGGGTAGCAGGAGCCTCGGTAGTAGTCATGGATTCGGCTGAAGATTGACCCGTTTGCTCAGTTTCGGCCGAAACCGAGACACTCGCGGTTTGCTTAACCGTGGTTTCGGCCGAAACCGCGGACCGCGAGTGTCGGTCTTTTTCTTTGCGTTTCTTAACAATTTGTTAAGTCGGAGGATCCGACGGCATAATGTACGCAAAATCTGAGCCGAAAAACTGTTCAGCAAACTCCGACCGACGCCTAAGCGTTCGTCGGTTGAAAGAAGCACAGACAGGCTGCTACGTCGTGGTCTGGGCCTAAACAAGGTAAGCAGTAAGAGTGGAAATCTTTATGAGGTATTTGTTTCCCACAAGTTAAACAGTTATTCACTTTTTCTGACATCGGCTGAGGCAAGAAAGAGTCCCCAACGGGGTACTTAGCTTTTTAGAAGTCTTCGAAGTAGTATTCGGTAGTAGTAATCTCTGGATCTGACCGACCGGCACTTGCGAACAGCTTCTGCTTCGGGCGCCACGCGGCAAGAAAGACTGGTATTGGATCATATGAAACTGACAGTTCAAAGCTCTAGCTGAGAGAGTAGCAGAGGTGTATATTTTTTTACCCCATCTCTCTAAGGACCTGAATACCCAAAATTTAGCTTTCTTAGAGGGCAACTGGCATCTGGGGCAAGAAACACTGAGGAAAATGGCGTCGGCTGATGCCTTTATACCCAAAGACCAGCAGAGATGACGTCGGGTGAAGTGCGACACCAGCCGAGGCCAGACCCAGACTTTGGAATCCGGCCGACCGAAGGACTGCCTGACGACAGGACAACCCATTTGTTAGGACTGCAGATGCATCCTTGAAGGACATCAACAGGAGTTAGTAACAGTATATGTAATTTTCTGCTGAGCAGTAGATGTGTATAACACACAATAACCTAATGTTTAAACGTATTCCTTTTGCATAAGTTTTAAAGCAGCTGGCTAACCATAGGCTAGGGAGGAGGTTACAGCACACGTTGGAAGACTGCAGTGGCAAAACCTGCTATGCTTCTGGACTGTATATCCAAGTTATATTGTTTATAGAAAGTAGGAATAGAGGTCCAGACTGCTGCCTCACTGCTCACTTCTGAGGAACGGTTCAGCAGTGTTGGCTACAATTGCTTGACCCTCCAAAAATTTATCATGATACACATGGCAAAAGGCATGCAATTAACCCGGCACTTAGACAAAGGTTAACTACAGGGCTGCAGGTCTGCCTTGCTTGCCAGTAATAACAGAAAAAGTTGGTCAGACTGCCTAAAATCTTTTGTTACATCTATGCAAAATGTCTGTGCACATCTATAATGCAGTATTCTCTCCTCCATGTTCAGTATGGATAAAGAACAGGTAACTGGATGCTTTGGTTTAATACTAATTAATGGCTATTTGAAAGATGGCCTTTGAGGAAATGAATTTTAATGCAGCTACATTTACTGGCTCAAAAGTTAGGGGAGGTGTTCACGGGCTGGTGAACAATCTCAGGTTTGATGCCTCACATCACATGAATGAAATTGTGTGCTTCCATGTGATCATCCGATGCCTTCTTGAAAGCATGGATTGTTTGGCTGATTTAAACTAAAATAAGCAGTTCACTTCATCCTTGTCTTTAAGGTATGAAGTTGTCTGATTTCATTGCATGGGTGATATCAATGTTTAATGAGATGTAGGGTGGAGAGGTATTCTAGCAAACGGATTCAAAAAGTAACGAGTCATTTAATGCTCTGTGTGACAGCTGAGTTGGTCTTTGAAAGACATACCTTAAAACCTTTCATTTCTTTTTGTGTAGAATGTTTACAGCTTCTCTAACTACAACAGATAGTGTTTTTGCATTATTCTATACCTGATCTGACAAGAACTATATACATGTTGAAAAGGGGGTCATAACACATGGTCCCAGTTAATTAATAGAAGGTAACTGTTCAGGGCACCGGCACCATCATCCTTAAAGATGATATTTTTTATTAGGTGTTGAATGCAGTACAAGAGGAAAATCAAAGTACTGTGGTCAGTGTAAAAAAAATGTGTGTGTGTGTGTGTGTGGGGGGGGAGGTTTTGACAAACACCCACTCTTCATTTAGCCCGATTTTGGAAAGAGATGAAGTATATAAGATTAATGTTGTAAATAATGTTATTTATACGTATAAGGATTTTTCTATTTATAATTATGGTAATTTTGATATTAAGGTAAATCATTTCAAATTACTTAGCAAAGGTTTTAAATTTATTCCTAGTTCAAAGGGTGACACCACCACCACAATTTTAGACACTAAGATGTTTATGCGAAGAATAAATTTGAGTGTTCTCGCAAAGAATAATGGTTATAGTAGTGACAATAGAGGGACAAAATTGAAAAAGAAATCTATTTTCAACCCACCCTTGTTACCCCAGTTAAGAAATTTTGAAAAAATCTTGGAAGAAGGAATCAGAACTAATCACAATAATAATAGGAAGAGGTATTATAACAACTTGAATAAAGATGAGAAAGAGGCATTAATGGAATTAATAAATGATGACACTATCAGAGTCATGAAACCAGATAAGGGGGGGGGTGTTGTCATTATGGACAATATAATTTATGAAGGAAAGATGAACATGATACTCAGAGACGAAACAAAATATACAGTGGTCTCAAAAAATGAGGTAAATGTTGAGTACCATCGGATAGATAACATGTTGAATGACTTTGTGTTAGAAAGGGTGTTAAAGCCTGAACTACATAAGTTTTTAACAGTAGTAAAACCTAGGATGGCTACAATGTTCGGAATCCCGAAAGTCCATAAAAATGTGATGGACCCCCCCTTAAGACCCATAGTCACTGCAGGAGGGTCTAAAACAGAACCCTTGGCAAAATATATAGATATTACTACTAAACATATATGGACAAGTAACAAAGTGATACTGAAAGATTCATGGGATTTTTTAAAACAATTAACACCTGATTGTTACAGCACCGACCTTTTATTCATAACTATAGATATAGTGGACCTTTTTTCCTGTATACCACATCCAAGTGGAATGAAGTGGTTTGAGGAATGTGTATTTTTGGACAAAACTATGACACAAGAAGATAAGATACTTTCAGTGGCACTCATGGACACCGTCTTAAAATATAATTTTTTGTTATTTGATGGTGAATACTTTCAACAGAGGACTGGGGTGTCGATGGGTGCGGCATGTGCACCAACATATGCCAATATAGTTTTGTCCAAATGGGAGGAACAATACATATTAAAATCAGAATTTAAGAAGGAATGGATTATGTATAAAAGATTCCTAGATGATATAGTCATTTTTTGGATAGGGGGACAGGAAAGGTTCAAGGAATTTATGGAATATATTGGTAAAACTACAAACTTCCTTAAATTCACTTATAATGTCAACAACGAGGTTTTGCAGTATCTGGATATCGAATTGGTTAAAAATGACACACTCAAGCTATTTACATCCAGGGTATTCAGGAAAAAAACTTATGTTAATTCTTATTTACATTTTGAAAGTGCGCATCCCCTACACTGCAAGCGTAATATAGTTAAAGGGCAGTTTGTAAGGGGATCAAGGATGACTACCCTGGATGAAGATTTTTTTGCTGAGTGTGAGATATTGAAGAAGATGTTCATTGAAAGAGGATACCCAGAAACCTTTGTAAATGACATTAGAAGGGAAGTAGAAATAGGTAGGGCAGACAGATTTAAACCAATTATGGGTAGGATCGAATTTAAAACAATTCGAGAAGAAATTAAGGACAGGGTGACTGAGGAATATCAGTACCATAGAAATCTCATAATTGAATATAACATGCAAAATATGGGAATAAGAAATATTTTAAGTAAAGAATGGGATAAATTTGCTGCCTTAACAGATATAGAAGAAATTAATAGTTTTAAACCCAAGATTATTTTTAGGAATTCCAGAAGTATAAAAAACATGTTGGAAAAGAAAAATAAAAAAGACATGGATTATAGGAAGAATGATGTGATAACAAAAAAAGTAGGAACGTACAAATGCGGCCGGTGCAATCAATGTTCATATATTAGTAATAAGAGTGAGATAGCTATAGTTAGTAGAAATATTTTAATTAAGAGTAAAGGTAAATATAGTTGTGATACAAAAGGGGTGGTCTATCTGGCAACTTGTGATAAGTGTCCATCATATTACGTGGGAAAAACAGAAAGAGAGCTAAAGAAAAGAATTTATGAACACGTATATGATATTCAAAAAGGGAAAGAAACAAGTGCGTTATTCAAGCATAGTAAAGAATGTAAAGGATGTAGATTTTATTTCTTTGTGTTACAACAGGTTGAAAAGGATGTAAGGGGAGGTATTTGGGAAGAGATCTTGGAGAGTAAGGAATTGTGGTGGCAGGTGTACCTTGAGGCTAGTAAAAAACCAGGGCTAAACGATTATTTGAGTATAACTTCTTTATTAAAAATAAGGGCTAACAAAATTTAATAGTTTTTAAATAGAATGAAATGTGAAGTTAAGCTTATAATAATTGATGTATTTATATGTTTATTCAATAACATATTTATATAATGTATTTATAAGAATTTAGAGAGGTTTTAGTTATTGTGCTTAAAGTCCAAGTGTTTTTTTGTTGTGGAATGTTATATGTAATTTTGATCTACGACAGTAGAGGGAGTTGTTTTAATATGTTTGAGAAAGGAATGTTTTGAAATGTTTTAACATTTTAGTTAAGCACAAGCACTTTATATGATACTGTTTGTATGACAAAGATTTAATCAAACAGCATTTATATAAGCACTTTATTCATATGATTAATAGTTTTAAATAATGAAGATGTTTTAGATGTATATGCACAAGCACTTTCACAGCAAAAGGTCTTTTAATATTCAATGAGGCATGTTGTTTATAGGTTAAATTTGAATGTTTTTAGGAATTTTTATTGGTTAGTGGGTTTGTCATTTAGTATATATAGATTAATCAAATGGTAGTACATTGTCTGATGAAGTCCAAGTGGATTGGATGAAAACGCTAGTAAATTGTTTTGTGTAATTGCGTTAATATATGGTCTGTGGAGTCTGGTTCATTAAAAGCTTCGAAGTGGAATTGTGGTTTTACAGTTTTTCTTGGCTTACTGCACTTTGTTCGTTATTTGTTGGTCAACTTTCAAGTGCTTCCAGTGGTTTTTCGTGTTTTTGTGTAGAATGTTTACAGCTTCTCTAACTACAACATATAGTGTTTTTGCATTATTCTATACCTGATCTGACAAGAACTATATACATGTTGAAAAGGGGGTCATAACACATGGTCCCAGTTAATTAATAGAAGGTAACTGTTCAGGGCACCGGCACCATCATCCTTAAAGATGATATTTTTTATTAGGTGTTGAATGCAGTACAAGAGGAAAATCAAAGTACTGTGGTCAGTGTAAAAAAAATGTGTGTGTGTGTGGGGGGGGGGGGGCAACATTTAGCTGAGAAAAACTAGCAGTTATGAGGAGCAAGCTTTTCACTTACAAAGTTTAACTCCCTGGTACACTTCACAGCTTCATGAAAATGAAGTGGGTGACTCCATATGCTTTACAGATGGTAGCAAGTATGTGGGTGTCAAAAGGAGGGTTATCATCTACATGCTCCAAGTCACTACTCTGTCAACTTTCAGGTGTTGCACATTGACAGTATGTAAAGCTGTTAGGTGACTTTTGTAATAATGCTGCATTTTATGACAATCAAGATTTTTTTTTAATTTATCTTTTGTTGCCCAGGTTACTCCAATAAGGCTTGCGGCTTCTTTTCAGGGGAGACCCAAGGTGGTACTTATGCTGTTATGAGAAATTTGGTCAGGGCATTGAGGAACTTCCCCTACTCGTTAATGTTGTAAGTGGGAACAATTTTGGAGGAGCATTTTGTTTCCATTCCAGTCGCAGAGACAGCCCAGAGAAACAGGGAGTCAGATGGAGAGAGAAGATGACGGAGTAGTGAAAGAAATTAAGGAGAAAGCAAATATTGAGACTGGAGAATGTGTGCAGTATTCTGAGGAAATGTTTCAAAGAAACCTGTCCAATGGAAATGACTCTGCGAATGATGGATGTATAATTAGAACCCTCCAGTCAGGAGGGTAGTGGGATGATTTACTTAAAGAAATAGTGGTGCACAGTGAGCCAGAAAATGAAGGAGATGTCACCTGGGGGGAAACTATGGAAAAAATAAAAATGGAGAATGCAGAGACGATCCTGAAAAATTGTGGTGAGATGGAAAAGAAGACACATGCAGAGAAAGTAAAAAGAAGGCAAAAGTGGAGTAGCAGAAAAGAAGGCAGGCAAAAAAGAAAAAAAACTAAAGTACGTGATAAGGATTCAAAGTAAAGAAGACAAAGAAATGGACAGGCATGAAGTGGAACAATTTAATAGCTCCTTTGGGTGTGAAAGGTCATGAGGTAAGAGTATTTAATCTTATTAACAGACATTTTGTGACATTATATTTGAGACTTTTTTCAATGGAAAATATTTTTGTAGAACATGAAAAAAGACTAAAACCTATGCAATCCTAATGGATCCAAGCATTTAACAGGGAAACAATAAAGACGATTCATGTAAAATTTTGAACAGAGGTAGAAAGACTTTGAAAGGACATTTGTAAGCTTTATGTAAGGAGGTGCTAGACACAGCAAAAGTTTATGGCAAAAGAGGTTTATGGACTGGTGGCTGGGATTGTAATTCTGTGTTAAAATAGAAAGAGAAAAAAATATACATATACTAAGCATGATAAATATGGAGGGGAGCAGGGGTGTTGTAAAATACTGGGGACTACCCAAAACATTTTTTGTTTGTGGAAAAGGACATTTGTTAAGTAACTGTGACAAAAGAAAATGCTGTATTTGTGGGGAAATGGGACATGATGTAAAAATGTGAAGTGAAATAGCAACACTGAAAATTTATGGATGGATTGCAAAATTGAAAATAGTAAGGAAAAAGGAAAAGGAAGAGAAGAAAATGAACAAAAGACATTTTAGAAGTAGTAGACAGAAGAAAAAAATATTAAAGAGTACAGAGAAGAAGGTTCTGAAATAAGTGAAGAAGACAAAATAGGAGGTAGTAAAAGGGCAAACAAGTATGCTATTGGTAAAAGGGCAAAATTCAGAAAAAGGAAATTGAAAAACATAAGTACAAAAGAAAAAGGAAAGGAAATGGACGACAAGGAGTACATACAGTGAAAGACTGGGGCTTGGTACAATGGTTAAGGTGTTTGACTCACAGACACAAGGTAGAGTGTTTTATTCTCACATTTGGGAAGGGAATTTGTTAGGTTTAGAATGTCCTATCAAGAAAGCTAGCCTAGTAATTAGCTATGAACTTACGAAATTATGAATCTAAGGAAAATTTTAGAGTGCTTTCTGTAAATGTGAATAGTATTAAGAGTATAGTAAGAAAAATAGGAATTTTGAAGTGGTGCAATACACGTGATTAAGATGTAATTATATTAGAAGACACAAGATTTTAACAAATGAAGAAAGATTACAAACACAGAAACTATGGTGAGGAAAGATAATCTGGCACTTGGGAAATGAGAGATGCTCTGGAACAGCCTTATTTTGTAGAAATATAGTCAAGATATTAGATGAAACTTTAGCAAAGATTGGAAGATTAACCATTGTACATTTAAAATGGAAAAAAACATGTATATAGAATTATAACATTATATGCTTATACCATCTGTAATACTTACTGTAAAGAAAGGGAAATCTTATTTCATCAGATTTTAGTCTATGTAGTGATAAATATGAATAGTATAACAACCAGAGACTTTAATTGTGATTTAACAGGCAAGTGTAAAAAGAAAGGACATGATATAAAAATGGTAAAAGTTATAAGATGTGGTAAGTTAAAACCTTTGGGACAATAATTCATGGACTTCCAAAAGGGACACGTATAGAAATGAAATAGATTTTACAGTATCAGAAGAGTTACAGGAGAAAAGGTGTAGCTGAAAAAAGATTTTCTGATCATCTTGCAATATGGCTAGAGAAAAAAGAAAACAAGGAATATATACAAATAGGCAAATAAATAAACAGTATAAATGATAAAACATGGAATGATAAGGAAGGAGACGAGTAATACAATTATGGATACATCATAATACTATGAGAACATTTTATAAAAACTGGTCTGAAGGGTAGATGATATTTAAGGAAAATACAAAGATTGTTTTTTTTTTTACAATGGCAATATGATGTGAAAAAAGTAGAGAAAGAAAAATATAAAAGAACATGCAATGATGCACTGGAAGATTTAGAACATAATGACAAAAAGTACTTTGACAAAGAAAAAGAATTATATGAAAGAAACCAAGAAAAAATACAAAAATTGTTGGATATTTTTTACAAGGAAAAAGAGAAGTATCGAGTTACTTAAGCAGATTAGCAAAGGAAGATGGTAGTGTAATGATATAAATAAAAAAAAATGTAAAAGGAGAAATAAAAAGAACTCAGGAAAAGACTATGAATAGTGTAGTACAAAACGTACAAGAAACATTTAAAGAATAAATGAAGGTAGTGAAAAACATGGAAGGTTAAAAAGTTAACAGAAAAAGAGAACAAAAAGTTGGAAAAGGAAATTTCTTTAAATGAGCTAGATAAAGTATTATGACAAGTAAATATAGAGGCAGCTGCAGACCCAGATGGAATAGGGTATGGAATGTATAAAAATTTTAGGGACTGGCAAAAAAAAACACACTTAAAGATTTTGAATGAATGGTTAAATGAAGGTTTTATGTATAAAGAATTAAATAATGGAACACTTACATTCATATGGAAGAAGAAAGACAGAAGAGAATTAAAAAATAGAGACCATTAGTGCTGAATAAAAATAACAATGATTATAAGATCTTTATGAAAACAGCACAAACGAGATTTGAAATGAAAATGGAAAATATTATGGAAGAGAGCATTTATAGTATAAAGGGGAAGGGCTGTCAAGAATTATTAATGACAGAGAAATTGTGGATGATATGAACAGAAAAGAAGTGAAAAACATGACAGGAGACTTTAATAAGGCATTTGACACAATTGGAAATTAAGTCTAATGGGTAATGATGAAAGAATATAATATAATATAAATGAGAAAGTTATGAGATTGTCTATGTCAGCATATAATAACAATGAAGTAAAAATACCTGTAAATAGCTGGTTAAGCCACGAGGTATATATGAAGAGTAGTGTAAGACAGGGATGTCCAATGAGGTGTATATTCTTTGCTTTAAGTTTTGAATTTGATAGCATATGAAACAAATTACAAGATGAAGGAGGTGAGGTATATAACTCCTGAATGGTTAAGAATTCCAGTTCCGTTAATATATGCAGATGACATTATACTAACTGCAAAAATACAAAATGTGGATAAAAGAAGTAATAATCTGCACAAATGAGTGTATAGAGATTACAGGGATGCCTTTAAATAAAGAGAAAAGTAAAGGTTTAGGTGATGTAGTAAAGATCTGGAGTATATATTTTGCAATGAATTAAATTTCTGTGTTAGATATAAAATTTGGAAATAATGATGCAAGTAGAATTCAATGGGAAAAACAAAAGAAGAAATACCCAGCACTGTTAGAAATGCTACATCTAAAGAAATCCCATTCCTTCCGCACCACATGCTCCAGAGACCTCAACCTCATTACCACAATCAACAGAATATGCTGGAGGGACAGGTTAATAACCCAGAGACTTCCCATACATGTCAAGCAGAGCATCTCACTGGCCCTCTTCAAGAGAAATCTTGATGGGTGGATGGGAAATAGAAAGGTCACCCCGGGGATTACTCCAGTGGCTCTTCTTGATAGAGGCACTGGGAACTAATGTTGGGAGGCAAGATGCCAGGGCACTTCTATGGGCTAGGCTTGCAAAGGCACCAGGGCCTTTAGCCTAGTACACACCTATGAACCTATAAAGCAAACATTTCTTTTCTTGAGAACATATAAATTATCATTCAGAAAAAGGCTTTTTTGATAAAGTCAGTACTGATGGAAAATAGCATAATTAGCAAGTGTTTTTATGTTGCCAACAGTATTTGAGCAGGAATTATTGTAGATAATGTTTTAATTATATGTGGTTCTAGATTAAACCCAATAAAAAGAGTTTTGTATATAAATAAAGGAGGAGGAACTTTAAGGTTAATTGACCCAGTGGTATACACTGCTTCATTACATTTGTACAAAGTGTTAATGTGAATAAATGAAAAAATGAAAGATTAGTAGTAAAACTGTATAACTATAAGTATGACAAATTTTGTGATATGGTAAAAAAAAAGAGTAAAAGAGAAAAAGAGTACATAAACGAGGAAATAAAATATTACCAAGAAAAAATACTTTTGTGGAAAATAAAAACTGTTGACATAGAAAAGGATATTAAAGTATGGTATAAGAATGTAATGGTAAAACATTACTAAGTAAAACCATAGGAAAATGTAAGAGATGAAAAAAATAAAGCTATAAAAATAAGAATCAAATGGTGTAATCAGAAAGTAGAATGTCAAGATTTTTGTGGAGACTGGTAACAGATACATTGCTAGTAAAAAAGTGATAGAATATGTTTACATTGTCAAGAAGAATAAACTACAGAACATGTGTTTTTGAAATGTAAGAGAGTAAAGAGAGTAAAAAAGTTATGGGGAAACTGTAAAGAAGATTTTTTGAAGATATAAAAGAAGTGGATAAAAATTAACATGGATATGATTAAACATGGCTATTATAAGAAGAGAAGTAAAGAATATGTTAAAAGAACAGATTGTCATCTTATGTTATATGGGTTAAATGGAATGAAAGAATAAATAAAATTATGATGTAAAGAAACTGACGGATTCGGCAACCAGGAAAACAGGAACCACTTCAAAATGCCATGCACGAACTCTTTATTAAATAAAATAACAGACAGATAAGCGCTTTCACGCACCGATAGTGCGCTTCCTCAGATCTTCACATTCAAACAATAAATGTAGAGAGTATATATACCCAGCAAAATTCAATTAATTAATTTAATTGATTTAAAGTGATAAGTAATAATCACTGTGTACGTAGGGAGGCAATGCAAAACTAGCTCAAGTGAACTTTTTTCTTTTTTACTTTTTTACATCTTCGTTTATATCTTGAAGATGCAACCATAACTATGAAGTATATTATATTTCTCTGAAGCAATAAGATATTACAAGTGTTAAGACCATTCAATAAAAAACATTCAATAAAAATACATATACATAAATAAGTATATAAAATGAATATATAAAAATATATATATATATAAGTATATAAGAATGCATAAGATGCAAAAGACATAACTTTCAAAGCTATCAGATAGGCACATATATATAAGAATGTTCCTATATTATTATTAGACAATATGAATCATAGTTAAGGACATCCTATTCTATGATGTGTTTAGTTCAAACACACTGAAAGCTATGTAGACATGTCTATGCAAATTTCATAGCAACAATGTATGCTTATGTATGTGTAGCTGATCTGTAAATTTCTATCAAATGTCAAGAAACTGTGTATATAAAATCTTCAAATATGAATAAACAAATAAATATTATATTGATTTTATATTAATATATTAATTATAAAACATCTATGTTGCAAAGAATTAACAAATAAATATATATATGAATATAAATATGAATATAAATGTATATGTGTATAAACATAAATATATAAATATAAATATATAAGTATATAAATACATAAATATATAAATATATAAATAAATAACAGATGAATGTCTATACAGTAAATATAATGTTGTAGATCAATAAAATCAATCATTTAATCATGTTAAAATATAGTGTCATAATAAAATCATCTAAATGTTGCTTACATAAAAACAATAAACTTTGTTAGAATAATGTCATATTAATGTGTAGATATAGTATGTGTTAATGAGTAGCAAATTCATACCAGCATTTCAATGGAAATGAACAAATGTGTATATATGCCAGCGTTAAAATACATTATTTGTATATCCTGCTATCTAGCACTGGTTTAATGCAAATACTCTGATTCAAGCCTGGATATAAATGGGCACCCAACCTTAGAATCCATGATAATTCAACATTCGCCAAAGTATTCACGTTATTGCCCCATCTCTTGTTTAAACCTACTAGTTGCAATACTCTGAACTTGAAGCTATGCTCTCTAAATTCAATCACGTGTTTAGCTAGGGCATTCTTGTCATTCTTTTTCTTTATTTCATAAATGTGATTGTATATCCTTTGCTTAAATTTTCTTTTAGTTAAGCCAACATAGAATGCTTCACATTTTGTGCATGTCACTAAATAAACCAAGTTCATAGAGTTGCAGCTGGCATAAAACCTGGGTTTACACATAAAATCCATTCTGGGATGTTTATATATTTGTTTGTCGCTAATATGTCGACACATATTGCATCTGGTGCAAGGAAAGGTGCCCATGGTATTAAACTGTATCTGTTCAGTGGGATTTCCTTTTCCTTTTTTGAAGCATAACAATCTTTTTAAGTTAGGTGATTTTTTATAAATAAACTTCGGGTGTTCTCCTACTATTTTCCTTGTTGTTTCATCTATAGTTAGGAGCTTCCAATTGTGTTTAATTATATTCTTTAAATCAAAGTTATCATTTGTATATTGCATTATATATGCTACTCTATTATTAATGGTGGATGATGTCCAATTCTTGACTTTAGATCTGCTAAAAGCTGTCTTGTGTCTTATTGTTGATTCTATCATAGAATCATGTGTTAAAAAACTTCATTTTTAATCTCATGCAACATTTTCACATTATAACCTCTTTCTAAAAACAGCTTCTCCATATTATCTACTTCATCAGTAAGTACTTGTGCGTTTTCACATAGCCTCCCTACTCTGATGAATTGACTTTTAACTATGCCTGGGGACATATGTCTAGGATGCATGCTGTTATAGTGTAAAAGGTTATTCACCCAGCATGCCTTCCTGTATAAACTAGTTTCTATTCTATGTCCATTCATTGCAATATTGATGTCTAGAAAACTAATACGAGTGTAGGACCACTCCATGGTAAATTTTAAAAACTGGGTGGTAGAATCTAGATGTGCTAAAAACATTTCAAATTCATCCACAGTGCCTTCCCATAAAATCAAAATATCGTCTACAAATCTTCTATACATTTTAATGTTATTAATATACCTTACATCACTAAACAAATTATTCCTCTCCCAGTTAAAGACAACTAAATTAGCATAAGTGTTGGCAACGGGGGTGCCCATGGCTACTCCCCATTGCTGTAAATAATATTTGTCTTTAAACATGAATACATTGTTTTCAAGAACCATTTGTAAAAGAAGATATAATAAAATCTTTTCATTTGTGTCAAAGTCTGTATCCAAATTAAACACTTCCATTATGGCTTGCAGGCCATCTTCATTAGGTATGCTAGTGAAGAGGTTTTTGACGTCTAACGTTATCAAGACACACTTACTCAAGGCATTTCTACGATTTTCATTAAATTTTTGGATATCATCCAACAGATGATATGTGTCTTTTAAAATAGTGGGGATGGAGTCAACTATAGGTCTAAGTATGATCTCAAGATATGTAGATACATTAGAAGTGACCCATCCCCTGCCTGAAACAATCGGGCGCATTGGAAGTGGGAATATTCCCTTGTGTACCTTGGGTAGGCCTTTCATAGATGGTATCAATGGTGAATCAATAACTAAAAAATCATATAACTCTTTGTCCACTTGTCTGCACATAAGAAGGTCATAGATGTTATCATGCACATTCTGTATAATCTTAGATATTTCAGTAGTGGACAAAACTGTATATGTTTTGGTGTCATTCAGAAGTGTATACATACTCTCAGTATATTCTGGTGTATCCATAAGAATTATGCCACCCCCTTTATCAGCTGGTTTTATGGTTAGCATATCATCTTTTTTCAATTTGGCAAGTGAGGCTACTTCAGAGCTAGTCATATTATAATATCTATTCCTTTTTATGTTGTTCTTATTTTCTTGTGTATAATATTTATAGAAATCATCCTCACATATTCTAATGAAACATTCAATGTTACTAGGTATGGGAGGAATGAAATTACTTCTCTTTTTCAAAGGTGCACTGGCGGCAGCTTCAAGTGTCTCTGTATATGTATTGAAATACATTTTAAGAGCTACCGACCTGCCAAATAATCTCAATTCAGTCTGTGTATTATTCAACTTACTACATTGCGAAGGTATAAAACCCAGCCCTTTATTTAACAAAGTTAAATCACTTTCATTAATTCCTCTAGTGGAAAAGTCATATACCAAGTTGTTTAATTTCTTACATTTTTCCTTTGTCCATATCTTTCTTGTGAAAATTTCCTCTTCCTGGGACCTTTGCTCAGTGAGCGACCTTTTACAAGGAAAAAGAGAAGTATCGAGTTACTTAAGCAGATTAGCAAAGGAAGATGGTAGTGTAATGATATAAATAAAAAAAAATGTAAAAGGAGAAATAAAAAGAACTCAGGAAAAGACTATGAATAGTGTAGTACAAAACGTACAAGAAACATTTAAAGAATAAATGAAGGTAGTGAAAAACATGGAAGGTTAAAAAGTTAACAGAAAAAGAGAACAAAAAGTTGGAAAAGGAAATTTCTTTAAATGAGCTAGATAAAGTATTATGACAAGTAAATATAGAGGCAGCTGCAGACCCAGATGGAATAGGGTATGGAATGTATAAAAATTTAAGTGACTGGCAAAAAAAAACACTTTTAAAGATTTTGAATGAATGGTTAAATGAAGGTTTTATGTATAAAGAATTAAATAATGGAACACTTACATTCATATGGAAGAAGGAAGACAGAAGAGAATTAAAAAATAGAGACCATTAGTGCTGAATAAAAATAACAATGATTATAAGATCTTTATGAAAACAGCACAAACGAGATTTGAAATGAAAATGGAAAACATTATGGAAGATAGCATATATAGTATAAAGGGGAAGGGCTGTCAAGAATTATTAATGACAGAGAAATTGTGGATGATATGAACAGAAAAGAAGTGAAAAACATGACAGGAGACTTTAATAAGGCATTTGACACAATTGGAAATTAAGTCTAATGGGTAATGATGAAAGAATATAATATAATATAAATGAGAAAGTTATGAGATTGTCTATGTCAGCATATAATAACAATGAAGTAAAAATACCTGTAAATAGCTGGTTAAGCCACGAGGTATATATGAAGAGTAGTGTAAGACAGGGATGTCCAATGAGGTGTATATTCTTTGCTTTAAGTTTTGAATTTGATAGCATATGAAATAAATTACAAGATGAAGGAGGTGAGGTATATAACTCCTGAATGGTTAAGAATTCCAGTTCCGTTAATATATGCAGATGACATTATACTAACTGCAAAAATACAAAATGTGGATAAAAGAAGCAATAATCTGCACAAATGAGTGTATAGAGATTACAGGGATGCCTTTAAATAAAGAGAAAAGTAAAGGTTTAGGTGATGTAGTAAAGATCCAGAGTATATATTTTGCAATGAATTAAATTTCTGTGTTAGATATAAAATTTGGAAATAATGATGCAAGTAGAATTCAATGGGAAAAACAAAAGAAGAAATACCCAGCACTGTTAGAAATGCTACATCTAAAGAAATCCCATTCCTTCCGCACCACACGCTCCAGAGACCTCAACCTCATTACCACAATCAACAGAATATGCTGGAGGGACAGGTTAATAACCCAGAGACTTCCCATACATGACAAGCAGAGCATCTCACTGGCCCTCTTCAAGAGAAATCTTGATGGGTGGATGGGAAATAGAAAGGTCACCCCGGGGATTACTCCAGTGGCTCTTCTTGATAGAGGCACTGGGAACTAATGTTGGGAGGCAAGATGCCAGGGCACTTCTATGGGCTAGGCTTGCAAAGGCACCAGGGCCTTTAGCCTAGTACACACCTATGAACCTATAAAGCAAACATTTATTTTCTTGAGAACATATAAATTATCATTCAGAAAAAGGCTTATCTGATAAAGTCAGTACTGATGGAAAATAGCATAATTAGCAAGTCTTTTTATGTTGCCAACAGTATTTGAGCAGGAATTATTGTAGATAATGTTTTAATTATATGTGGTTCTAGATTAAACCCAATAAAAAGAGTTTTGTATATAAATAAAGGAGGAGGAACTTTAAGGTTAATTGACCCAGTAGTATACACTGCTTCATTACATTTGTACAAAGTGTTAATGTGAATAAATGAAAAAATGAAAGATTAGTAGTAAAACTGTATAACTATAAGTATGACAAATTTTGTGATATGGTAAAAAAAAAGAGTAAAAGAGAAAAACAGTACATAAACGAGGAAATAAAATATTACCAAGAAAAAATACTTTTGTGGAAAATAAAAACTGTTGACATAGAAAAGGATATTAAAGTATGGTATAAGAATGTAATGGTAAAACATTACTAAGTAAAACCACAGGAAAATGTAAGAGATGAAAAAAATAAAGCTATAAAAATAAGAATCAAATGGTGTAATCAGAAAGTAGAATGTCAAGATTTTTGTGGAGACTGGTAACAGATACATTGCTAGTAAAAGGAAATATGCTATATAAAAAGAAAAGTGATAGAATATGTTTACATTGTCAAGAAGAATAAACTACAGAACATGTGTTTTTGAAATGTAAGAGAGTAAAGAGAGTAAAAAAGTTATGGGGAAACTGTAAAGAAGATTTTTTGAAGATATAAAAGAAGTGGATAAAAATGAACATGGATATGATTAAACATGGCTATTATAAGAAGAGAAGTAAAGAATATGTTAAAAGAACAGATTGTCATTTTATGTTATATGGGTTAAATGGAATGAAAGAATAAATAAAATTATGTTCAATAGTAAATGGGTTTTATCAACAATATTAAGTAAAATCAGATGGTTATGGAAAAAGGAGTGTGGGGCCTAATAAGGATGAAAATTTAGCATGGCTGTAAAAGAAATTATGAATATGTGTAAACAGATTTGTATATTTATATATTTCTACATATGTAAATATTTGTAAATATGTAAGTAAGAGTTATTTTTGTATATAAATAAAGAACTCATACTCTTTTCAGTGGATGCTGTACTGAGCTACCTACAAGTCAGGTAGTCAGGACCTCATTTTAATGCATCCTAAGAATGACATATACAGCACAGCAGCATCAGCAATGCATCAACTGGAGTGGGAATAGAACATATGACCTTCTGGTCTCCCAGCACCAAAGATAAGTATTCTACCTGTTGCACCACTGACACTGCAATGTCATTTAAACTGCACCATCTGTGTAAAATATGTGCCATTTGACTGTGTCAGCAGGATTAGTGATAATGCTCCCACTTTACAGTCATCTACATATTTGATAATGCAGACAATGGTAATAGTTCTGACACCTGAGAAAAAGAAGTCAAAATGGAGCGATCCCGCAGAGAGCACTTAGATACTCAACTGGTGACAAGGACTGGTAAAGACAAGAGTCCCTCTATTCTTACCTCTTGTGTATGAACATGCAAGCCAGTTGTGGTCACAAATTATTACAGCTTCATTATCGTTAGGTCTACTAATTTAAGCATGAATTCATCATATGGTACAGTATCAAATATTTTAGCCAGATCAACAGGCTGCTATATGGACAGTTTAGCTTTCATGCATGGCAACACTATCAAAAAAATTTACATGGTTAAGCATACAAGATGTTACATAAAACCATTCTTACTTTATATCACTGAGAAATATGTTGTGTGTGTTTCAGTAAACAAGTTTAATGCACAATATGCAAGCACGGTTGATCCAGCCTGTAGTAGTTGAGGTCTGTGGAAAGCTTACTTTTTGTGGACCAAGACTAAAGCAGCTAAGGACACTGATTACAGTTCTTACGAAATTAAATTTTATTCTCGTGATATGAAATTTGGGACTTAGACCTGCGAATTTTGAAAGTAATTACTCTGACACCTTTATATTTTAATGAGTTTCTACATATGCAATATTAAACCAGACACTAAGTAAAGAAATTTTTCAAAACTAAACTTACATTATAAGCAATACATATGAGAAGAAATACAAGTTAATGGTTAATGAGTATTCTGGCTTTAAACAGTAAATTCCATGAAAATCCCATATTTTCCCATATATAGACAGTCCAGGTGTGATATTTACCTGTATTTCTTTTCAGTAAAATGGAAAATCAGTGTCTCTGAAAATATCCCATTCCCCCATATCAGAGAAGCAACCTGTTTTTAAAGCTCTATTAAAACACAAGTAAGGGTATATACTAAGCTATGTTTGATTGCACAAATAAGACTCTCCAGTATCCCGAACTAGTCCTAAGGACCTGGTACTTCTCACCTTTCTAAAGGCAGAGGTAACTATTTTCAATGTAATTTCAGGTGGGATTAAGCTCCAGGGATGAAGAGTGGATCAGTTTCCTTTTGTGGTTTGAAATTTGCACCTAATCTGTATCCTCTATATTAATATCTATTGGCATTGTGACTGTAAATTATTTTCTTCTAGTATAGTACATTTTTGTTCCTTTCTCCTCTACTGATTTTTAGTGAGTTCTTTTTGGGTGGAGTTGATTTAGCCTTCTTGTGTTGAGCTGGGTACAGTTTAAAGAATGTGTGTGTTATTTCCTTACTGTTTAAGAATTTAATTTTGTAGCTGATCGGTTTAAGCCTGCTGCAAAATTTCTTCTACACTTAAGCCTATTAAGAGGGTGATGAATGATTCACCAACAGGATCCAAATGGGGGGATATAATAAACAAATGTGCTTTAAATGAGACCATGAAAGAACTTAACATAAGCATAGGTGTTTACATAGATTACTACTGCAGTAATGCTAACATGGGATGTAGCCTAGGAATACCATGCTTTTGGACAATCAACAAAAGCTTAGGCACCTTCCTCTCTTGCTGTACATCTGACCAAAGACCAAAGCACAAAATTGTGTGCAGGTACTTAAGGGATGCAGATGGTCAAAAATCCTCAGAGCTTTCTTGCTCCAGGAAAAGAACGTGGCTAATGCTCTGAGGGGACAGACTCAAATACTATTATATGAAAACAGAATAGAAGGGAAAAGGAAATCCACCTTGACTCTGGATAAAAAGGAAAGCAAGAGCCAAGAATAAGGAGGGTTGGAGGGAATTTGCTTACACTGCAACAGTAATCCAGTCTTAACATCGACTGTTATGGCAGTATCTTACACAACCATACTATGTTCATTATTAGATCGCTACTGCAGTAATGCTAACGGGTGGCTTGATTCCCTGAGCTTTTGGGCAGAAAGGGTGGATATTTGAGACACAGAAATGAACTACAGTAAAACTTGAAGGATGGTTCTGGCAATACCTGTTCTAAGGTCAAAGATTCTATTTTGTAATGTTTATTGAAAGTGTGAATGGTAGGCCAGATAGCCATTTTCAAGACAGATTTGCAGTGAAGACCCTTAAAAAACACAACAGGAGAAGCCACAGGTTCTGGTAGAATGTGCTTTATCATGACACTGTAAAGATTTACTGTGGAATGAATAACCAAAAGAAATGGGTGAAATCCATCTAGATATACTCCTCGTTCATTCCCCTCAAAGGAAATGAATAACAGATCAGACTTTCTAATGTTAGTCTGCTCCATGTAGAATCTTAATTGCCTATGGACATTCAACAAATGAAGAATTCTTTCCCTCCTGTTTTGAGGATTAGAAACAAATGTAGGGATGTGGATAGAATGGTTATGCAAAAAAGATTTTTTTTCTGAGGACTACCCTGTCGCTGTGCAAAAAAAAAAAAAACACAAAAAGGGGGATTAGACATAAGAGCTTGTAACTCAGAAACCCTTCTGTACTATTTTAAAGCCATGAGAAGGGCTGTCTTCCATGTGCAACATTTCTGAGATGCAGAAAAAGTAGGTAAAAAGGGTGGTAGTCAATTTCTCAAAACAGGAAGTCAAAAATAAAGTCTGCCCAAGAGGATGGGAGGGGGAAGGCCAAAGTGGGGAAAAGGGTGAGGAAGACTGTCAGAAATTGGAACCTATGCCTCACAAGGATCCTCTGGACCCTTTGAAACCAAATTTTTTCTTGACATTTTTGGAAGATATTTTACCTTTCTGCTGAGATGGATTTTGGCTTCTGTGGGAAAAGGGACCTGACTTGGAGGTATAGTTTCTCTAAAACTCTAAGACGGGGGAAAAGCTGCATAAACACTTGCATTACTCTTTCACTCCTTTTCACTGACATATTCAAGAAATTAAACAAGCATCATCCACAAGTTTAACCTTGACATCTTCAGGTAAAGACTGGAGGCGAAGTAATAACACCTCCATAAGACTGATCCTGTAATAGCTGCGCACAAGAAGGTATAGTACAGTTGTGTACCTACCATAAATATAGATGTTCGAGTGTACTCACTGTTGCAGTCATTACCATTGGGTTATCCTGCTGGCAGGCTACCCGCAGTGGGCCCGAGTTCCAAAGTCTAGGTCCGGCATTGGTTGCTGTCGCCTCCTCCCTGACGTCAGTGCGCCAGGGGTATAAAAGATGCAGCGACGCCATTTTCTTCAGTTTTTCTTGCCCCAGATGTCAGGTACCCCTAAAATGGTAGGCTAAATTATGCCAATAAGCATGCATATACAAAAATCAACTTTTCCTTCATCTACAAGCAAATACACCACATATATAGAATATATAGAATAGAGAAGTACAGAAGTCCCAGCAAGGTAAAAAGGGGGATGGTGGGAGGGTAACCTGGACTGCAACAGTGAATACACTCGAACATCTACATTTATGGTAGGTACACAACTGTACTATGTTCATCATGTTTCACTGTTGCAGTCATTACCATTGGGTTGAATCCCAAAGCTAAGGTTGGGAGGCTGGTGCTAAATAGGATTAGGAGAGGCTATCAGGCCCTGCAGAACTGCAGTGGCAAAGCCTGCCCTGGATTTAGAGTAGAGTGGTAAGTGATCGTGCTTTGTAAAAGTGTGCACTGAGCTCCAAGTTGCAGCCTCTAAGATGTCTTTGGTTGGTACTCCTCTGAGGAAGGCTGCTGAAGTGGCTGCTGCTCTGGTTGAATGTGGCCTAATGCCCTTAGGCACTGATTTACCATGCTGTGAATAGCAGAAATGAATGCAGTGGCCTATCCACTTTGAAATAGTCTGTTTTGAGATAGGCTTTCCTTGTGATCCTGCAGCATATGCTACTAGTTGTTCCGTCTTCCTGAAAGCTGTGGTTCTGTCCAAGTAGAAGTGTAGCTGCCTGTGAATGTCCAAAGAATGCAGAAGTCTCTCACCCTTATTCTGTGGGTTTGGATAAAAAGTAGGCAAATTAATTGTTTGGTTAAGGGCCACACTGGTCACTACCTTAAGCATAAATGTAGGGTTTGTCCTTAGAGAAACCCTGTCAGGATGGAAAATGATAAAAGGTTCCACAGCCATGAATGCCTGTAACTCTGAGACTCGTCTAGCGGAGGTAATTGCTAGGAGCAGAGCTGTTTTCCAGGATAAGACTTTTATATCAGCTGCAGAGGCTGGCTCAAACAAAGGCAGTGTGAGCTTTTCCAAGACATAGCTGAGGTCCCATGCAGGTAATGGTGCTTTCCTTGGAGGTCTTATGTTTTTGGCCCCTCTAAGGTACTGCCTTAGTAATGGATGAGAAGAAATAGGTGGTTCTGTATTGTAAATGAGCTGAAATGGCAGAGGCATGAATTTTAATTGATGAAAAGGAAAGGCCTTTATCCAGCATCTCAGTTAAGTTTTGCAAAGTCGGAGGAATATTTGGAACAGTCGTGTCAATACCTTGTGCCTGGTTCCAAGCACAGAATCACTTCCATTTTTCTGCATAAGAATTTCTGGTGCTAGGCCTCCGGGCCTCCAAAATAACATCCATCACTGCTTTAGAGAGAGGTGTGTCTTGAATGGCTACATTATTCACCATGCTGCCAGGTTTAAGGTCCTGAGTTGGCTGTGCAGTATCATACTGTCTTGTTGGGTCAATAAGTGAGGAATTTGAGGTAATGTCCAAGATGGGCATTGAGACAAGCTCTTTAGGATTGGGTACCAGTGCTGGCGGGGCCAGTCTGGGGCAATCAGTATCATTTTTGGCTTTTCTTGTCAGACCTTGAGGAGTACCTTGGGGAGGAGAGGCAGAGGAGGAAAGGCATATACTGTTAGGTTTTTCCAGCTGAAAGATAGAGCATCCACTTTCCATGCTTGCTTGTGATAAGTTCTTATGCAAAATCTCTATATTTGGCAGTTGTGAGGGAAGGCAAATAGGTCTATGTCCAGGCACCCCCAGTTCCTTGTTATCATGCAGAAGACTTGTGGATCCAATTTCCACTCGTGGGTATCCATTATGTTTCTGCTTAGTTCATCTGCCAGAGTATTTATCCTTCCTGGCAGGAAGTGTGCTTGCAGATGTACTTGGTAAGTCAGTGCTGTGTCCCACAAGTTCATGGCTAGTCTGCAGAGGGGGTAGGAATGTGTCCCCCCCCTGCTTGTTTATGTATCACATTACTGCAGTATTGTCAGTCTTTATCAGTAGTTGTCCTGGATGAAGTATATCCTTGAAGGCTGTCAGGGCATTCTGAACAGCTAGCATCTCTTTTTGATTGATATGTAGATGCATTTGACTTGCAGACCGTGTGCCCTGAATACATCTTCCTGCCATATGGGCCCCCCCCAGGCATAATCTGATGCATCTGTTGTCAATGTCTGCCTGGCTGTGGTTAAGGTGAATGCCTGTCCCGTGTTAAGGTGACAGGCTTTTGCCCACCATCGAAACTCCTGTTGCAGGCAGGAAATGAGGGTAATTATTGTTTCCAGGCTGTGGCAATGTTGAGTCCAAACACTTTTTAGATACCATTGCAGATAACTGGGTCTTTGTTGCCAATATTTTGAAATAAGTAGTCAGTTGTCTGTGTTTGTCTAGCATGAGATAAGCCATCTGGGCAGTTGTATTTAAGCTTGCACCCAGGAATATTATCTCTTGAGAGGGTACGAGTTTTGATTTCTTTTCGTTTACTGTGTACCCTAGACCTGTTAGTAATCTTTTTACAAATGCCAGATGCTGTAGTAGGATGTCCTTGTTCTCTGCTTGAATAAGGCAGTCATCCAAGTAAGGATATATTTGTATTCCTCTTTGTCTGCAGAATGCAATTACTGGTGCCAGGCATTTTGTGAAGACCCTGGGCGCAGTAGATAAGCCAAAGGGCAGTGCAGAGAATTGGTAGTGCATTGAGCCAGCTATGAATCTGAGGTAGCTTATGCATGACTGTCTGATTGGGACATGTAGGTATGCCTCCTTTAGGTCTAAAGTCACAAGCCAAGCTTTCTTGCCCAGCATGGGCAGAAGCCGCTGCAGAGTTAACATTTTGAATTTTGGAATATCCAGGTATGTGTTTAAGATAGACAGGTCCAGTATTCGTCTCCAAGCTTTGCCCTTTCTGGGTACCAAGAATAGCCTTGAGTAAAATCCTTGCCCCTGCTTTTGTTGTGGTACTTGCTGAATGGCTCTTATGCCCATGAGAGATAAAACTTGTTTTTGTGCCTCTGCCCATTGATTGCATGGCAGGTTTGGCTTTGGCAGGGTGTGAAAGTGGTACCTGTAGCCTTGAGATATGATATTTAAGACCCATTTGTCCTGGGTGATCATGTGCCAATTTTGTGAAAAAAGTTCTAGTTCCCCCCCCAAAGTAGCTGCCAGAAGATAAGTGTTTGGTGCTGGCAGGGGGAAGTCATTGAGACTGTTTCCTGTATGGCTGTGATTTTTCCTCTCCACTTTTGGAGGTAGAAACACCCCATTGTTTAGGCCTGTATGAGCCTTGGGGCTGTGATCTGCCTCTGGGGCATCTGTATCTGCCTCTTTGTGGCCTCTCTGACACTGGAAAGGACCAATTCTTTGTAAGCCAGTTCCTGTAAATCTGGGAGGCTGTACCTGTAAGAAATCCTTCACTGTTTGCATAGATTTAGCTTTGTCCTCCATTTTCTTCAACACCTCTTCTGCTTTAACACCAAACAAGGTATCATGTTGTAATGGAGCATCTAATAGTTTTGCTTTAACATGATTGGGCAGATTCTGTTCTTTTATCCAAGCATGCCTCCTAATGACAGAACCTGTAACTGCAGCCCTGCAGGAGGCCTCTAGAGAATCAAAACCACATTGCAAAGTATGCTTTCCCACTTGTTCAGCTGCACGCAATAAATCCTGCATTTCTTTGTTTTCTGCACATTCTGAATTTGCCAACATTTTCTGTTTAAGCAGTGACATAAGATATTGCTGATATTTAAGCATATTAAACTGACAATTTAAAGCTCTTACAGCCAAGGTAGCAGAAGTATAAATCTTTATCCCCCATCTGTCCAGGGCCCTTGAATCTCTATCAGAGGGGATAGGGTTTTTTGCAGTGGAAGCCTTGACACCCTTGGGATCCTGAGAAATAGTTTCTGGGTCAGCAGCAGGGTTTTTGTAAAGAAATTTATGTGAATCAGGAACCCTGTAGTATCTGTGTGGCTTAACAGGAGCTGGTGGTAAAGAGTCAGGAGACAGACCGGACTCTGAAAATACATCTACAATGTCTAAAACAGGAGGAATAGCAAGGGGCCTGTGCTGAGGTAATAAAAGGAAGTCTCTGAGACTTTTCTTGGATTCTGAGTAATCTTGGCTCTCCCAGTGGAAATGCTCCCTCATAGTATGCAGGGTCTCCCCAAATGAATAATCCTCAGGAGGAGAGGCTGAAGGGATAGATTCTTCAGCATCAGAATCCTCATAGGGAGGAAGGGAATATTCCTGTGCAGAAGAGGAATCAGAGGAAATGGAAACCTGATCTGAGGATTCATATTCTATCTCTTGGCTAGGCCTCTTATCAGGAGGGGGATGGGAACCCCTGATCTTATCAGGAGGGGGATGGGAACCCCTGATCAAAGTAATTAGGTCTTCAGCCATTTTAAGCATCTGTTTTTTAGGCATGGAGGCCTGTCCAGGAGAATGCTGTACTCGTTTCTTTGTCTTTAGAGCTGCTTTAGTCTTTGCCTTTGAAGCTAAAGCTGGTTTTACATATAACTGTGTAGGTCTGAAAACACCCTCAGAAGCCGATGCCTGCTCAGCGGCTCTGGACCCATCTGAGGGAATAGTTTCCGAGTGTTCAATACCTTGAGTTTCCAGTGACCTAGTCGGCTCCACGTGGGAGTCGGAAGCGGCCTGTGGCTCTGAGGTAATGGGCGTCAGAGGCTGCAAAAGCGCCTCACTGAGAAGCGGCGAAAGGCCTAACAGAAGCCTCATCGTCGGTTTTGGAACTTGGATGCCTGTCCTTTTCTTTTTCTTTGCGCTTTTTATAAACTCCGGTAGTCAGCTGTTCCAACGGCATTATATAATTGAATCTTCTGCCAAAGTAATGAAATGCAAAATCGTACCGACGCTTAATAGTGCGTTGGTTAAATCTAGCACAAAATCGACAACTAGCAACGTCGTGGTCAGGGCCTAGGCAAGGAATACAGTAAGAATGAAAATCCTTATGAGGTACTTGCTTCCCACAAGAAATACAATTATTAACTTTTTCTGACATTGGTCTGGAGCAAGAAAAAAGTTTCCCCAACGGGGTACTTAGCTTTAATGAAGACTTCGGATCTGAAATTCGAATTTGAAAATCTCAGGAGTTGGCCGACTGGCACTTGCGAACTGCTTTTGCTTTGGGCACCACGCGGCAAGAAAGACTGAAGAAAATGGCGTCGGCTGCATCTTTTATACCCCTGGCGCACTGACGTCAAGGAGGAGGTGACAGCAACCGACGCCGGACCTAGACTTTGGAACTCGGGCCAACTGCGGGTAGCCTGCCAGCAGGATAACCCAATGGTAATGACTGCAACAGTGAAACACGATGAACATCAGCAGAATTATTTGATGGAATGCCCTGCCACCTGTGTGGCAGAAAGTACAGTTGTGTACACCTACCATAAATGTAGATGTTCAACTGTATTCACTGTTGAGACTTGTGGGATTTCCCGCTGGGTAAGCCCTTGGCTGGCCCGACTACCAGAATAAAAATCTCCCTCCTCCTTAGGCTGATGGATGCCTTATCTGACATAAGTACACTTGGGTATATAAGGAGCCAGTCAACACCATGATATCAGTTTTTTCTTGCCCCCTAGAAGGTATAAGATCCCAGGATAATCAATAAGCAAGGGTCTAACACAGAAGCTAGGCTAGACAGTGTGAACACCCAGTGGGACCACTGTCTTTGGAAAGGGAGAAGGAGGGAGTGAAAGAAGACTGCAACAGTGAATACAGTCGAACATCTACATTTACGGTTAAGTGTACACAACTGCACTATGTTCTTCATGTTTCACTGTTGCAGTCCTGACTTGTGGGATGATTCCCAAAGCTGAGATGAGGGTGGAAGGAAGATTATGGAGATGAGAGGATGCCCTGCAGGATGGCAGTGGCGAATCCTGCTCTAGACCAGGAAAAGGCTGATAAGTGGTACTGTTTGGTAAAGGTATGCAAAGATGACCAGGTAGCATCTTCCAAAATGTCTTTGGTAGGACTCCCTTTAGGAAAGCAGCAGAGGTAGATGTAGCTCTAGTAGAGTGAGTTCTAACAGCTTCAAGTGGCTTTTTACCATGATGGCTGTAGCAAAAAGAAATACAGTGACATATCCACTTGGAAATAATCTGTTTGGAAACTGGCTTCCCTTCAGAGCCAGTGGCAAAGGATACAAAGAGTTGGTCTGATTTTCTGAAAGATTTAGTTTTGTCAAGATAGTAGTGGAGCTGTGTATGCACATCCAAGGAATGAAGGATTCTCTCCCCCTGGTTCTGAGAATTGCAGAACAAGGTGGGCAGGTGTATGGCTTGATTCAAGGATGTATCTGTGACCATCTTGGGCATAAAGGATGGGTTAGTCCTGAGGGATACTCTGGGTGGAATATGAGAAATGGTTCCAATCCCATGAGAGCTTGCAGCTCACAGACCCTCCTAGCTGAGGTGGTAGCCAGTAAAAAGGCAGTCTTGCAAGTTAAAACTTTTAGGTCAGCAGAAGCTACTTGTTCAAATGGGGAAGGGTACATTTGTCCAGAACAAACTGAAGTCCCATGGAGGCTGCGGTTGCCTCCTGGGTGGTCTGATGTGGATCACTTCCTTAAGGAATTTTTTCAGCAGGGCATGTGAAAAGATAGAAGAAAGAATAAGAAAAGTATAGGCCTCGGTCAACCATAGTAGCCAGGTAATCTAAAATGGTAGAGATATTGGCTGAATAAGGATTGAGGCCTTTCTGCTGGTACCAGATGGAGAATCTTTTCCACTTGGCTGAATATGATTTTCTAGTACTCGGCCTCTTTGAGAATGTCTTGAACTTGTTTGCTTAGGGCATGCTTGGAGGTGGATGGTGGGGGATTATCCAGGCTGAGAGTCTAAGAGTCTGCAGATTGGGATGCACAAACCTCCCCTTATCCTGAGTCAGAAAGTCCAGTCTCTGAGGTAACTGTCACAGATTTTCATTGGTTAAACTTAGTAGTTGAGGATACCAGTGCTACTTGGGCCAGTCTGGGGCTATCAGAATGACTCTTTGGCCCTCTTCCCCAATTTCTAGGAGGACCCAAGGAAGGGGTGGGGGTAAAGCATAAAGAAAAAGGTGGGTCCACAGGAAGGAGAAAATCTGTCTTCCACTCTATGAGCAGTTTGCTCCTGGAACAGGAATCTTTTTAGTTGAGCATTTTACTTGGTGGCAAAGAGCTATATCTGGTGTGTGTGTGTGTGGGGTACCTATTTCTGGATTATGCTGAGAAATGTTTCCTGATGCAGATGCCATTCATGGGGATCCATCACGTTCCTGCTAAAGTGATCTGCTAAACTGTTTTGAACACCTGGAAGTTAGTATGCCATGAGGTGCAACCCCAAAAAGTGAGCAGTCTCCCATATCTTCATAGTTAGTCAACAGATGGCAAGAGTGAGTGTGTCCTTGTTTGTTTATGTACCACGACTGTAGTGCTGTCTGTTTTGACTAGCAGGACCTCTGGTTTCCAGGTGCAACCCCAGAAAGTGAGTGGTCTCCCATATCTGGATAGTTAGTCGACAGATGGTAAGAGTGAGTGTGTCCTTGTTTGTTTATGTACCACATGACTGTAGTGCTGTCTGTTTTGACTAGCAGGACCTCTGGTTTCCATTTTTTCTTTGAATGTTAATAGGCCCTTTTGAACTGCCATCAGTGCTTTCCAATTTATGTGCTTGTCTCTGCCCTGAATTTCCCATTTGTCCTGGGATTGAAAGTATTGGAAATGAGCTCCAATGCTGTTTCTGAAGCATCTGTGGTTAAAGTTTGACCCTGACTGGTGAACCTGAATGTAAGATCCAGGTTCTGGGCACAAGCCTGTGCCCACTCTGCAAATTCCTCCTTGAAGCAAGGGATCAGCTGAATTTCTGTCTCCAGGGCCTGTGAGTGCAGCACCACAGATTCTTAAGGTACCACTGGAGGTTTCTCATGTGTAGCCTGGCCAGTGAAATCATAAGGACACAAGATGCCAAGTAGCCTAATGTTCTGAGGAATTTCCTTGCTGAAAGGCACTGTCTCTGCATAATGTTTTGGAAGTACCAAGTCAAGAAGGAGACCTTTTCTGGAGGGAGGAAGGCCTTTTGAACGATGGAATCCAGAAGAGCCCCCAGGAAAACTATCCTGGTGGTTGGGTCTTTGTTGGATTTGTGTAGATTTATGGTTAACTCCAAGGAAGTGAGGAAGGTCTGAGTAAAGGCCAGATCACTGAGAAGCTTTGACAGACTTGTGGCTTGAATAAGGCAGTCATCTAGATAAGGATAAATTTGGACCCCTCTTGTTCTGCAGATGGCAATCACAGGGGCTAAGCACTTTCTGAAAACCCTAGGAGCAATAGACAAGCCAAAGTGCAGTGCAGAGAACTGAAGGTAACTAGTACCTGCTCTGAAACATAGAAAGCTTCTGCATGATTTCACCATAGAAATGCGCAAGTAAGCATCCTTTACATTCAGGGTGACCATTAAGGCCTGGGGAGCTATCATGGATAAAAGCTTTTGAAGAGTCAACAGCTGAATTTTGGTACCAGCAGGGAATGATTGAGGAGGGACAGGTCTAGAATAGGGTGCCAAGGGCCTTACTTTCTGGGTACCAGAAATAGCCTGGAGTAGAACCCCTTTCCTTTTTTGTGTTCTGTGACTGGTTCCACTGAGCCCTGAGACCACAGGTTGAGAATTTGAGAAAGGGCCTCTTTTCTTTGATTTCGTGGAATACCTGGGAAACCTGAGTATCTTAATGGCTCTTTGAAAATGAGCCTGTAACATTTGAGATAATATCCAGAACCTACTTGTCTGAAGTGATGAGGGACAACATTTCTTTGAACAGGGACAGCCTTCCTCCTATCTTTTTGGGAGTGGGTGGGGGGAAGGGAATGGGAGAGTCATTACTGCTCTCTGCCAGGACCTTGTGGCCTAGAACTCCCCTGTCTGGGGATTTCTGAGGACCACTGCCTAGGCCTTTGTGATTGGTGCTGCCTTTGAGGTCTTTCCCTCAAGGTTTCCTTTGCCTGCTTTTTGACTGAGAGGGAAAGGGCCAGTGTTGAGTGGGAAAATTCCTACTAAACCTAAAAAGCTGAACTTGCAGGAAGTCTTTAACAGTTTGCATAGATTTTGGTTTATCTTCTATCTTTTTGTGCACAGCCTCAGCTTTTGGCCCAAAGAGGAAGTCCTTTTCCAGTGGTGCATCCAGAAGGTTAGACTTGACATGGTCTGGAAGGGTCTGCTCCCTAAGTTATACATGCCTTCTAATGACAGAACCAGATACTGCAGCTCGGTTGGAGGCCTCCATAGCATCATAGCCGCAGTGTGCAGAGTGTCTAGCCACCTGGGAACTAAAATGGCAAAGGTCCAACAATTCTTTGGAAATGTTCTTGTCCTCCAGTGAGGATATCTTTTGCTTCATTTGATCTAAAATAGTTTGTTGGTATTTGATCATATGAAACTGGCAGTTAAGGGCCTTCATGGCTAGGGCAGTGGAAGTGTAAACATTTTTACCAAACTCATCAAGGGTCCTGCTTTCTTTGTCAGCACGTAAAGAATTTTTGAAGAGCTGGCCCTAGCTCCTTTGGGTCTTGCTGTGACAACCTCTGGATCAGGAGGAGGAGTCTTTCAGAGGCATTTATGTGAGTCCAGCACCCTGTAGAACCTGTCTGGTTTTCAAGGGGCTGGAGGAAAAGCATCGGGAGTCAAGGAAGAATCCATAAAAAATATCATCTACAACCTCAACACAAGAGGAATAGCCAAAGGTTTGTGTTCTGGCAGGTCAAGAAACTCCCTAACCCTCTTTTTTGATTGTGGGTATTCCTGGCCCTCCCACTGGAAATGTTCCCTCATGGCATGAAATGTTTCCCTAAAAGTAATGTCATCAAGAGGCAAAACTGAAGCCTGATTCTCTTCAGAATCTGAATCTTCAAAAGAAGTAAGGAAGGGTCCCTCCTCAAAGACAAATTCCTTCTGGTCAGAATCCTTATCAGAATTGGGAGGCTCAGAGAAAACTTCAGGGGTAGGATCCCGCTTCCTTTTCCCTAGTGAAGACTCCAAAGGCATCTGACTATAGAAATAGCAGCTAACCTCACATCTTGCTGATATCCCTGTAAATGGCAGCCGGTAGGCCTAAACATATGGCCCAAGTTTGAACCCTTCTTAGAGGTAGCTCTTGCCTTGGGCCTAGGTATGTCTGCTATCCTGATGCCAGTCTCTCTGTAAGAATGAGCCAATGCAGACAGACACTGCAATGGGACTTCACTGGGAAAAGATCGCTTCTTGGAAGCTGAGGTCTGTTGAGTGACCCCAGACATGACCGACGAACTAAGAATCAAGGCCTGTGTAGAAGATGAGGGACCAGATGGCATGTTGGACTCCAGATGGGTCTTAACAAGAGGCGTGAGCCACCACCTCAGTCACAGAAGGGGGATGAGAAAGTGCCTCACCCTCCTCAGTGATAATAAGCATTGGGAGACTGGCAGATGGAGAACGATTGTCATCCAAGACACTAAGCCTGGGACTTTATTCCTTATCCTTCCTACACTTGGGGAGGTCACCTCAGGATGACCAGTGGACACCATCAGATGATGCAAAGCAGATGGCAGACTAAGATGCCTAGCTAAGATCTTGGCCCTACACCCGACAGTTCTATTGTTGAAACGGGTGCAGAAATGGCAATTAGGAACATCATGATCATGGCCGAGACAGGTCACACACAGCGAATGGAATTCTCGGAAGGGCTTACACAACAAAAAATCCCACAAGTTAGGACTGCAACAGTGAAACAAGAAGAACATCTGATTATGCTTTACAAGGAAGATTTAGAGTCAGAGGCTGGTAGGTTTGACATTAGTTTAGACATACTGTCAAAAATATAGAACATATACCAGATCATATGGATTTGGTAGTTAATGGCATGAAAAGACAAAATGGCAAAAGTACATGCCTTCTTTCTGTACATGTTTATGGCTCTTCTGTCTTTGCCGTTTGATAATATATTGGGAGAAGAAAGAAGTTTAGAAGTTTTATCTGACTACTAAAATCATAACTAGGTTAGAGGACATCTTCTACTACAAATACTTATGGGTATCAGGAGTTTTATACACCGGCCTGGTTTCTTAGGTCCTGGAGGCTGATATTTTCTTCTGGATACAAAGAGACAGGCAAAACATTTCTTCCAAAGCCTCTGAAACAGAGGGAACAGCAAAGGGTTTTGGAATAACCATGTGAAGAAGGTCACAGCACCTTTTCCCTGTTAAGAAACTTGTTTTCCTTCAAAGTTAAAATGATACATCATTTAATGGATGTTATCACCAAAAAAAAAAAAAAAAAAAAAGCCTGTCCTGAGAAATGTTGAAGACAAGAGTATCATCGACTTCAGACTCAAAACAGAGAGAGTGCATTTGAAGTATAACCCTAAGAGTCAGAGTCAGATTATAAAGACTGCTCCTCAGAAGTCTCTTCTTCTTTTTCTGGGAAGTAGAAGTGTAAGAATGAAACTGAGGAGGTTGCAAGGCACAAGGGCTTTAAAAACTCTCTGTAAAAAAATAAACCCCTCCTGCTGAGGCTCCCTGGGAGAAGTGCTAAGAGGAGGGGAGACATGTTTAGTTTATTGTTTTCTTTTGTTTGGAGTATTCAAAGAAATAGTACACAGTAGGGCTGATCCCAGTTGTACCTCCAAGAAGGTCCCCGATATGTCTTCCCTAACTGAAATCTAAGGAATACCTCCAGGTTCCTTGGAAATAAAGCCATGAAGGGATAACCTCTGGTTGGTTATCAGCAGTCTGATCCCATGGAAGAGACAAGCCAGTTGCCTGTGCCTTGTCAGCTTCCAAAGGGGTCCAGACAATGGCAACAAGAAGGTACAGGTGGCCCACACTACAATGGAGACATATGACATGACAGAGACAAAAGAAATGGGCACGTCAGCATCTTCTTTCACTTTTTATACATTTTTCTCAGCTGTGGGGGCCCATGCAAGAAAGAAGACTTCCAAATGCATCCTAGTACATGTTAGGGCATGAAGGCATTTGTTTTCCAAATATAAATTCATTTATTTTTTTATTTATTTTATTTTACATTTGTTAACTGAGAAATTCTGACTGGACCAGGTCCATTTTCAGCTGAGGCCCGGGTAGAAAAGCTCCGACATCAAGTTATCCAAATACAGTACATCAAGCATAATACACAAAACAGGTTACATCCTGCATGATGAGCATATTAATAACAAGAAATTAATAAAACACTCCAGGTAAATGAAGATATAGAACATAGGTAAAAAGACAATGACAGTTATACATTGGTAAGAGAAGACAATATATCCAGTAAGATTCTACAGTTTAAATTACCCTTTCAGAGATCCAGCATCTGATCAGAGAGCAGCTTGAGGAGTTAATAGCAGTGTGGGTAGGGTTATGTGATACAAGGGCATAACCAAGTACTAAGAAGATGCGATTTGAGGGAGTTTTTGAATATGGATGTGGAGGGGGCAGTGGACACAGATAGGGGAAGAGAGTTTCAATAATTTCTGGCTACGGTGTAGGAGTAGAGCGCTTTCTCTGCATTATTGTTAGCCTTGGTGATGGAGAGGAGAGATTTTTCACTAGATCTTAGGTACCAGTTTGCAGTGTAGACAGTAAGTAGGTTGGATAAAGAGGGTTTTTTCAGGATATTTGAGAATATTGTAGGCTGTGCCCAGCTGGTGATAGTTATGTAGCTGTGGTAGCTGAAGCCATTTTAGTTCTTTTAGTGCAGTACAGTGTTGAGTTCTATAGGGTGAGTTAGTAACAAACTTGGCTACTTTATTGTAGCATGATTCTAGTTTGTCTACGTCACATTCTCTAATTTGGTAAAGATTGATGGCGCGTATAATAGAGTTGAGAGGAGGTGGCTTTGTGCAAGAGTGACTTGCTTTATGTGAGAGAAAGGGCCTAGCTTTTTGTGTACTAGTTTTATGGTTTGTGAGATGTGAACATCAAAGTGGAGATTATTGTCTATTTCAATGCCCACAAGTTTGGTGTGGTTAGAAGGGGAGATGGTGGTGCCGTCCTTAGATGTTATGGTAAAGGAGAGGGGGTTTGATCTATTCGGGGTAAATAGTAGCAATTTTGTCTTTTTGGGATTTAGAATTAGTTGGATACCTGAAATCCATTTTTCTACTAAGTTAAAGGTATCTTGAGTGAGTGTATGTAGGGTGGTGGGAGATGAGGCAGAGCAGATCAAGGATGAATCACCCGCATATTGTATGAGTGTGGCATGTTGTGTAAAGGTATTGAGGTTATTTGTGAAAACAGAGAACAATAGTGGGCCCAGTATAGAGCCCTGTGGGACGTCTATGGTGGTTGGAAGTTGCGTAGACAAGAGTTCCTTTCCATTGGACTGATTGTTGCCTGTCAAATAGGTAGCGTCTGAACCAGGCTATAGTAGAGAAGGTGAAGGATAATGATGTTAGTAAGTCTAGTAGAATGGAGTGGGAGACCATATCAAATGCTTTTGAGAGGTCGAGGAAAATGGCTGATACATATTTGTTATCATTCCTGTGAAGGTTTATTTGATTAGTGAGGGATAGAAGGGCTGTGGCAGTGCTGTGATGTGGACTGAAACCGTGTTGTGTGGTAGACAGTAGATTATGTGTGTTAAGAAATTTCTCAAGAATTTTGGGTAGGGGGCAAAAGATGGCAATAGGTCAGTAGTTGGAGAATTTGTAGTAGTTACCTTCTTTATGGAGAGGAATGACGTGAGATACTTTCCATAGTTTGGTGGGTATGTAGGATTGTAGTATGGAGTGGTTGATTAGGATGGAGACAGGATATGACAGGGAGTCACTAGCCATTTTTAGGCATGCAGCAGGTATGTTGTCAGCTGCCAATGTGGTCAGCTTTAGTTTTAGGAGCATTTTCTTGATAGTTGAGGTGGGCACTGGTGATAGGTGGAGGGGGTGATGTGGGATAGGTTGGGTTTTGACTGAGGTAGACTGTTTTTGGTTATTTGATTGGACAGGGTTAATATGGACTTAGTAAAATGGTTATTAAATTGAGAAGCTATGCCTTGGGTATTGTTAGTAGAGCTGGGTGCTGGAGTAGTGGTTTTGCCTGGCTTTAGTAGGGAGTTAATGGCATGCCACAATTTTTGTGGAATATTTCAATATTTGCTTTGGGCGCTAAGAAAAAAAAGAAAATTAAGAAAAAAAGAAAATTAAGAGATGACAAACAACTTTGTAAGATCTTAGGTGGAAAGGACTGGCATATTGTAGACTCTCTAAAATTATGCTGAGGCTCTTGACAAAACAGATTTACTATGCCTCTCTTAGATGACAAGAAATATAAACATCTACAGCAAAAAAAAAAATCAAGAAAAGGCAGAAGGGCTTTCAAAAGGGTACATAACTGCCCTTAGTGAAAGCAGCTGGAACAGTTAGCACAGATCACAATCTGCGATTATTCTGGAGCTTTCTTTCACAGACTGTTGGCAAAAATGTTCTAAGGAAGTTTATACCCATGCATCCCTTAAATACCAGCACACGGCCTCATTTATAGGTCTTAGGCCTGACATACAGTGCAAGAGGAAGGTGTCTAAGCTTTTACTGACTGGTCAGATGTACAGTATCCTTGGTGAGATACATTCCATGAGTTAGCATTACTGTAGCAGTCTGATGAAGAAAGTACAGTTGTGTACACTTACCATTAATATAGATGTTCAAGTGTATTCACTGTTGCAGTCATCACATTTGGGTTATCCCTGCCAGGGTAGCCCTCGGCCGGCTCGAATACCAGAGACTTAGTATTTCTGCATCGGTTGCTGTCGCTTGAGAACTGATGTCAGGTCGTCAGTGTTATAAAGGAAGGCATCTGACGCCATTACATCAGTTTTTCTTGCCCTAACCTGTCAGGAGCCCCCAACGTAGGAAGCCAGGCTTTGGTGTTAATCTACTGATGAAAGCCATGTGCTGAAACTGGTCTAGTATTTCAGCTTAATAAAGCTCTTACAGTTCTCTCAGTTCATCACTGGTGCTGGCATTTTTTCATTTGGTCTGACTAGCTTGGTTGCCTTGCACCAGCCGTACTTGCCAGCTTCCTCTTTGACTCACTCTGGTGGTAGAACACCGCCAGTGGAAAATAAATACCAATATGTCCCTTGTAAGGAAAGAACAACCAGGAAAAAAAGGAAGAAAAAGAGAAGGGGTGATGGAGGGAGGGAAACCAGGACTGCAAAAGTGAATATGCTCGAACATCTACATTTATGGTAAGTGTACACAACTGTACTATGTTCTTCGTGTTTCACTGTTGCAGTCATCACATTTGGGTATATTTCCAAAGTTGAGGAAATGGGTATAGCCAGTCTAGGAAGCTAGGGGCTGGCTAGCATGCCCTGCAAGACTGCAGGGGCAAACCCTGCCCTGGATTTGGAGAAGAGAGGCAGGCGGCAATGCTTGGTAAAAGTATGAACAGATGTCCAGGTGGCAGCCTCCAGGATTTCCCTGGTGGGGACTCCTCTGAGGAAAGCTGCAGAGGTGGAGGCTGCTCTGGTGGAGTCTGTCCTGACCCCCTTGGGGATGGTTTGCCATGCTGTTTGTAGAAGAAATGGATGCAGTGTGCTATCCATTTGGAAATGGTTTGCTTGGAGATGGCTTTGCCTTCTGCCCCTGAAGCAAAGCTAACCAGCAATTGATCAGACTTTCTGAAGGGTTTAGTCCTGTCCAGATAGTATCTGAGCTGTCTGTGCACATCTAGAGAGTGCAAAATCTTTTCCCCTTGTTTTGGGGGTTAGGCAAGAAGGTGGGTAAATGGATGGATTGGCTGAGAGCCACACTGGACACCACCTTGGGCATGAAGGATGGATTAGTTCGGAGGGATACCCCGTCTGCATGGAAGATGATGACGGGTTGTACAGCTATGAGTGCTTGCAGCTCAGAGACTCTTCTGGCTGAAGTGATGGCCAGGAGGAAGGTTGTCTTCCAGGAGAGAAATTTTAGCTCTGCAGAAGCAGCTGGTTTGAAAGGGGGAAGGGTGAGCTTTTCCAAGACAAAGTTAAGGTCCCAAGCTGGTGTTGGTGCCCTTCTGGGGCCTCAGTTGCTAGCCCCTCTGAGGAACTGTTTAATCAGAGGGTGTGAAAAAAGAGGCTGCTCAGTGGGAAAATGAACAGAAATAGCAGAGGCATGATTTTTTATAGAGGAGAAGGAGAGACCACTGTGTAGTAGGTCATCTAAGTAATCCAGGATGAAAAGGATGGAGGGCTGTGACGTATTGGCCCCCTTAGCCTGGATCCAGGTGCTGAACCTTTTCCATTTATCTGCATAAGACTTTCTGGTGCTACGGTGTCTGGCCTCTCGGATAGCATCCAGAACCTGTTTACTGAGGATGGCAGACTGGTCAGGGGGGTTAGGGTATAAGCTAAGCTGCAAATTGAGTGTTTGCAATCGGGGGTGCATGAATTCCCCTTCCCTCTGGGTTAGGGGATTTGGAATCTGAGGAAGATTCCATGTAGGCAGCGGGGTCAGGCTGCACAGCAAGGGGTACCAGTGCTGTCTGGGCCACTCTGAAGCTACGAGAATGGTCCTTGTTTTTTCCTTTCTTAATTTGAGCAGTACCCTGGGAATGAGGGGTAGGGGAGGAAAGGCATAGACTGAGAGATTTACCCAGAGAAAGGACAGGGCATCCACTTTCCAAGCCATGCAGTGATGCTCCCTGGTGCAGAATTTGCTGAGCTGATGGTTGGTGTGGGAGGCAAAGAGGTCGACCTTCAGGGTTCGCCATTTCTGAGTTATTAGGAAGAAGGTGTTTCTGTTGAGCTGCCACTCGTGGCGGACCAAGAGCTTTCTGCTAAATTGGTCTTCCAGGGAGTTGAGAGAGCCTGGGAGGTACTGAACTAACGTGTATTTGCATGGAAGAGGCTGTGAACCAAAGGGTTATGGCCAGCCTGCACAGCGGGTAGGAGTGAGTCCCTCCCTGCTTGTTGATGTACCACATCTTAGTGGTGTTGCCTGTTTTGATCAGGAGAACCCCTGGAGACAGAAGGGGTTTGAAAGCTATCAAGGCCTGATGCACAGCCATCATCTCTTTTTGACTGATGTGTAGGGGGATTTGCTGGGGGTTCCATTGGCCCTGTATGCACCTGCCATCCAGGTGTGCACCCCAAGCATAGTCTGATGCATCTGTGTTGAGGGGGAGAAGGGCAGTCCCTTGTTGTGGGAGCAGGCTGTTGCACACCAAAGCAATTCCTTCCTCAGGCAAGGAATAATAGGCAGAAGAGTTTCCAGATCTTGAGACTGTTGACACCAAAGGCTCTTTAGGTACCATTGAAGTTTCCTCATATGCAGTCTGGCATATGGAATGAGGAGTATGCAAAAGGCCATGAATCCCAGGGCTCGCAGGATTTTTCTTGTAGTAAGCTGGGGCCTGGTTGCTAGTTGAGAGAAGTAAGTTGACAGGAAAAGTGGTTTCTCTGGTGCAAGGCATGCCACCTGGGATGCTGTGTCCAGACTTGCTCCCAGGAAGATTATCCTTTCGGTGGGTACCTGTTTGGATTTCTTTTCGTTGACTGCATACTCTAGGCAGGTTAGTAGGCCATTTACAAAGGCCAGGTCTTTGAGCAGCTTTTCCTGCCTATCTGCCTGAATAAGGCAGTCATCTAAGTAGGGGTAAATTTGAATATTTCTTTGTCTGCAAAAGGCAATGGCCGGAGCCAGGCATTTTGTGAAAACTCTGGGAGCAGTAGATAAGCATAGGGAAGCACAGAGAACTGAAAGTGTTGAGATCCTGCCCTGATGCGAAGATATTTTCTGTAGGACTCCCTGATAGGAATGTGGAGGTAGGCCTCTTTTAGGTCCAGGGTGGCTAGCCAGGCATCCTTGGAGAGCATGGGTAGCAGTTGCTGGAGGGTGAGCATTTTAAATTTCGGGATCACCAGAAAGGTGTTTAGAATGGAAAGATTGAGGATGGGGTGCAAGGTGCCCTCTTTTCTGAGTACCAGAAAAAGTCTAGAGTAGAAGCCTTGGCCTGTCTGCTCTGCAGGAATGTGCTCTACTGCACCCAAGGAGAGCAGGGGATGGATTTGCTTTTGAGCCTCTGCCCACTGATTTGGTAGTAGATCTGGGAACCCTTTTGGGGTTGGAAGGGTGTGGAAGGAGAATTTGTACCCCCTGAGACACAATGTTCAGAACCCATTGGTCCTTGGTAATGGTGTCCCAGGTGCTTGAGTGAAAGGAGAGTTTTCATCCTAGGGGTATGTGAAGGTGGGCAGAGGTGGGGTTGGGAAGGGGCGAGTCATTGTGTGTTCTTATAACGGGGTAGTTTAGAGCTCCCTGGTTTTGAAGTGGAGGTAGTCCACTGCTTCGATCTCTGCAACCCCTGGGGCTGCTATGTGAGGGGTCTGTTTCCAAGGGGCCTAGGCTGGCCCAGTCTACTCGGAGCAGGAAAGGACCAGTGCTTGGAGGAAAAATGCCTGCTGAACCTAGGGGGCTGGACCTGTAAGAAACCTTTAACAATTTGCATAGATTTTGCTTTTTCTTCCATCTTTTTTAAGACCTCTTCTGCTTTAGTGCCAAACAAGTTATCTTTGTGCAAGGGTGCATCCAACAATTTTGATTTTACATAGTCTGGCAGGGGTTGTTCCTTAAGCCATGCATGTCTTCTAATGACAGATCTGGTGATTGCTGCCCTGCAAGAAGCTTCTAGGGTATCAAAACCACCGTGCAAAGTGTGTTTAATCACTTGACCAGCAGAATGCATTAAGTCTTGTAAATCTTTAGATTCTGCCTATGCAGGAAAGGAAGACATTTTTTGTTTAAGGAGTTCCAAGGTATGTTGCTGATACTTAAGCATATGGAACTGACAATGTAGTGCTTTGATAGGAACTGTAGCTGAGGTGTACACTTTTTTGCCCTATCTGTCCAGTGCTCGGGAATCCCTGTCTGAGGTCGAAGCTACTGCCTTAGGCCCCTGGGATATAGTCTCAGGATCTGCAAGTGGGGCCTTGTATAGGTGGTGATGAGTGTCTGGCACCCTGTAAAATCTATCTGGTTTGGCAGGGGCTGGAGGTAAAGTATCAGGAGCAGTGCAAACATCATTAAATGCATCATCCACAACAGGCAGAACTGGAGGTATAGCTAAGGGCCTATGTTGTGGTAAGTGCAGAAAGTTCCTAAGCCTTTTTCTTGAATCTGAGAAATCTTGTCCCTGCCATTGGAATTGTTCTCTCATGGCATGTAAGATTTCCCCAAAGGAAAATTCCTCTGGTGGAGAGGCAGATGGAATGGATTCTTCAGCATCGGAATCTTCCTAAGTAGAAAAAGGAGCCTCTGGCTGATCTGTAATGTCTGAGTCATCCGAAGAATCATCAGAGGACACTGGCTCAGGGGGCTCTGCTCTAGGTCTCTTTTCTGGAGGCTGAGAGGCCCTGTCTGGGTGAGATTGGGATCCCCTAATTAAGGAGATTAAATCCTCTGCCAGAGTAAGCAGTTGTGAACTAGAAGTGGGCCTATGTGAGGGGGTCTTAACAGGCACTGATTTAACAGTTTTGGCTGCTTTAGCCCTGGCAAAGGCCTTTATAGACATGGCTGCAGGAGGCCTAGCAGCACCACGTGCTGGGGTAGAGACATCCAAAGGGATGGTGTCTGATAATTCACTAGGAACCACAGTAGTAGGCAAAACTTCAGAGGCCGATTCAACTAAGGTAGCAGGAGCCTCAGTAGTAGTCATGGATTCGGCTGAAGATTGACCCGTTTTCTCAGTTTCGTCGAAACCGAGACACTCATGACTTGTTTAACCGTGGTTTCGGCGAAACCGCGAACCGCGAGTGTCGGTCTTTTCTTTGCGTTTTTAACAATTTGGGTAGTCGGAGGATCCGGCGGCATAATGTCGCAAAATCTGAGCCGAAAAACTGTTCAGCAAACTCCGACCCGGCCTAAGCGTTCGTCGGTTGAAGGAAGCACAGGCTAAACAGGCTGCTACGTCGTGGTCTGGGCCTAAACAAGGTAGGCAGTAAGAGTGGAAATCTTTATGAGGTATTTGTTTCCCACAAGTTAAACAGTTATTTACTTTTTCTGACATCGGCTGAGGCAAGAAAGAGTCCCCAACGGGGTACTTAGCTTTTAGAAGTCTTGAGTAGTATGGGGTAGTAGTAATCTCTGGATCTGACCGATCGGCACTTGCGAACAGCTTCTGCTTCGGGCGCCACGCGGCAAGAAAGACTGAGGAAAATGGCGTTGGCTGATGCTTTTATACCTGAAGACCAGCAGAGATGACGTCGGGTGAAATGCGACATCAGCCGAAGCCGGACCCAGACTTTGGAATCCGGCCGACCGAAGGGCTGCCTGACGACAGGACAACCCATTTGTTATGACTGCAGATGCATCCTTGAAGGACATCTGCCCTTAGTGAAAGCAGCTGGAACAGTTAGCACAGATCACAATCTGCGATTATTCTGGAGCCTTGTTTCACAGATTGTTGTCAAAAATGTTCTAAGGAAGTTTATACCCATGCATCCCTTAAATACCAGCACACAGCTTCATTTATAGGTCTTAGGCCTGACATACAGTGCAAGAGGAAGGTGTCTAAGCTTTTACTGACTGGTCAGATGTAGAGTATCCTTTGTGAGATACATTCCATCAGTTAGCATTACTGTAGCAGTCTGATGAAGAAAGTACAGTTGTGTACACTTACCATTAATATAGATGTTCAAGTGTATTCACTGTTGCAGTCATCACATTTGGGTTATCCCTGCTAGGGTAGCCCTCGGCCGGCCCGAATATCAGAGACTTAGTATTTCTCCATCGGTTGCTGTCGCTTGAGAACTGACGTCAGGTCGTCAGTGTTATAAAGGAAGGCATCTGACGCCATTACATCAGTTTTTCTTGCCCTAACCTGTCAGGAGCCCCCAACGTAGGAAGCCAGGCTTTGGTGTTAATCTACTGATGAAAGCCATGTGCTGAAACTGGTCTAGTATTTCAGCTTAATAAAGCTCTTACAGTTCTCTCAGTTCATCACTGGTGCTGGCATTTTTTCATTTGGTCTGACTAGCTTGGTTGCCTTGCACCAGCCGTACTTGCCAGCTTCCTCTTTGACTCACTCTGGTGGTAGAACACCGCCAGTGGAAAATAAATACCAATATGTCCCTTGTAAGGAAAGAACAACAAGGAAAAAAAGGAAGAAAAAGAGAAAGGGGTGATGGAGGGAGGGAAACCAGGACTGCAAAAGTGAATATGCTTGAACATCTACATTTATGGTAAGTGTACACAACTGTACTATGTTCTTCGTGTTTCACTGTTGCAGTCATCACATTTGGGTATATTTCCAAAGTTGAGGAAATGGGTATAGCCAGTCTAGGAAGCTAGGGGCTGGCTAGCATGCCCTGCAAGACTGCAGGGGCAAACCCTGCCCTGGATTTGGAGAGGAGAGGCAGGTGGCAATGCTTGGTAAAAGTATGAACAGATGTCCAGGTGGCAGCCTCCAGGATTTCCCTGGTGGGGACTCCTCTGAGGAAAGCTGCCTTGGTGGAGGTTGCTCTGGTGGAGTGTGTCCTGACCCCCTTGGGGATGGTTTGCCATGCTGTTTGTAGAAGAAATGGATGCAGTGTGCTATCCATTTGGAAATGGTTTGCTTGGAGATGGCTTTGCCTTCTGCCCCTGAAGCAAAGCTAACCAGCAATTGATCAGACTTTCTGAAGGGTTTAGTCCTGTCCAGATAGTATCTGAGCTGTCTGTGCACATCTAGAGAGTGCAAAATCCTTTCCCCTTGTTTTGGGGGAAAGGAAAGAAGGTGGGTAAATGGATGGATTGGCTGAGAGCCACACTGGACACCACCTTGGGCATGAAGGATGGATTAGTTCGGAGGGATACCCCGTCTGCATGGAAGATGATGACGGGTTGTACAGCTATGAGTGCTTGCAGCTCAGAGACTCTTCTGGCTGAAGTGATGGCCAGGAGGAAGGTCGTCTTCCAGGAGAGAAATTGTAGCTCTGCAGAAGCAGCTGGTTTGAAAGCGGGAAGGGTGAGCTTTTCCAAGACAAAGTTAAGGTCCCAAGCTGGTGTTGGTGCCCTTCTGGGGGGCCTCAAGTTGCTAGCCCCTCTGAGGAACTGTTTAATCAGAGGGTGTGAAAAAAGAGGCTGCTCAGTGGGAAAATGAACAGAAATAGCAGAGGCATGATTTTTTATAGAGGAGAAGGAGAGACCACTGTGTAGTAGGTCATCTAAGTAATCCAGGATGAGAGGGATGGAGGGCTGTGACGTATTGGCCCCCTTAGCCTGGATCCAGGTGCTGAATCTTTTCCATTTATCTGCATAAGACTTTCTGGTGCTACGGTGTCTGGCCTCTCGGATAGCATCCAGAACCTGTTTACTGAGGATGGCAGACTGGCCAGGGGTTAGGGTATAAGCCAAGCTGCAAATTGAGTGTCTGCAATCGGAGGTGCATGAATTCCCCTTCCCTCTGGGTTAGGGGATTTGGAATCTGAGGAAGATACCATGGAGGCAGCGGGGTCAGGCTGCACAGCAAGGGGTATCAGTGCTGTCTGGGCCACTCTGGAGATATGAGAATGGTCCTTGTTTTTTCCTTTCTTAATTTGAGCAGTACCCTGGGAATGAGGGGTAGGGGAGGAAAGGCATAGACCGAGAGGTTTACCCAGAGAAAGGACAGGGAATCCACTTTCCAAGCCATGCAGTGATGCTCCCTGGTGCAGAATTTTCTGAGCTGATGGTTGGTGCGGGAGGCAAAGAGGTCGACCTTCAGGGTTTGCATTTCTGAGTTATTAGGAAGAAGGTGTTTCTGTTGAGCTGCCACTCGTGGCGGTCCAAGAGCTTTCAGGGAGTTGAGAGAGCCTGGGAGGTACTGAGCTAACATGTGTATTTGCATGGAAGAGGCTGTGAACCAAAGAGTTATGGGCCAGCCTGCACAGCAGGTAGGAGTGAGTCCCTCCCTGCTTGTTGATGTACCACATCTTAGTGGTGTTGCCTGTTTTGATCAGGAAAACCCCTGGAGAGAGAAGGGGTTTGAAAGCTATCAAGGCCTGCTGCACAGCCATCATCTCTTTTTGACTGATGTGCAGGGTGATTTGCTGGGGGTTCCATTGGCCCTGTATGCACCTGCCATCCAGGTGTGCACCCCAAGCATAGTCTGATGCGTCTGTGGTGAGGGGGAGAAGGGCAGTCCCTTGTTGTGGGAGCAGGCTGTTGCACACCAAAGCAATTCCTTCCTCAGGCAAGGAATAACAGGCAGAAGAGTTTCCAGATCTTGAGACTGTTGACACCAAAGGCTCTTTAGGTACCATTGAAGTTTCCTCATATGCAGTCTGGCATATGGAATGAGGAGTATGCAAAAGGCCATGAATCCCAGGGCTTGCAGGATTTTTCTTGTAGTAAGCTGGGGCCTGGTGGCTAGTTGTGAGAAGTAGGCTGACAGGAAAAGTGGTTTCTCTGGTGTAAGGCATGCCACCTGGGATGCTGTGTCCAGACTTGCTCCCAGGAAGATTATCCTTTCGGTGGGTACCTGTTTGGATTTCTTTTCATTGACTGCATACTCTAGGCAGGTTAGTAGGCCATTTACAAAGGCCAGGTCTTTGAGCAGCTTTTCCTGCCTATCTGCCTGAATAAGGCAGTCATCTAAGTAGGGGTACATTTGAATATTTCTTTGTCTGCAAAAGGCAATGGCCGGAGCCAGGCATTTTGTGAAAACTATGGGAGCAGTAGATAAGCCAAAGGGAAGCACAGAGAACTGAAAGTGTTGAGATCCTGCCCTGATGCGAAGATATTTTCTGAAGGACTCCCTGATTGGAATGTGGAGGTAGGCCTCTTTTAGGTCCAGGGTGGCTAGCCAGGCATCCTTGGAGAGCATGGGTAGCAGTTGCTGGAGGGTGAGCATTTTGAATTTTGGGATCACCAGAAAGGTGTTTAGAATGGAAAGATTGAGGATGGGGTGCCAGGTGCCCTCTTTTCTGGGTACCAGAAAAAGTCTGGAGTAGAAGCCTTGGCCTGTCTGCTCTGCAGGAATGTGCTCTACTGCACCCAAGGAGAGCAGGGGATGGATTTGCTTTTGAGCTTCTGCCCACTGATTTGGTAGTAGATCTGGGAACCCTTTTGGGGTTGGAAGGGTGTGGAAGGAGAATTTGTACCCCCTGAGATACAATGTTCAGAACCCATTGGTCCTTGGTAATGGTGGCCCAGGTGCTTGAGTGAAAGGAGAGTTTTCATCCTAGGGGTATGTGAAGGTGGGCAGAGGTGGGGTTGGGAAGGGGCGAGTCATTGTGTGTTCTTATAACGGGGTAGTTTAGAGCTCCCTGGTTTTGAAGTGGAGGTAGTCCACTGCTTCGATCTCTGCAACCCCTGGGGCTGCTATGTGAGGGGTCTGTTTCCACGGGGCCTAGGCTGGCCCAGTCTACTCGGAGCATGAAAGGACCAGTGCTTGGAGGAAAAATGCCTGCTGAACCTAGGGGCTGGACCTGTAAGAAATCTTTAACAATTTGCATAGATTTTGCTTTTTCTTCCATCTTTTTTAAGACCTCTTCTGCTTTAGTGCCAAACAAGTTATCTTTGTGCAAGGGTGCATCCAACAATTTTGATTTGACATAGTCTGGCAGGGGTTGTTCCTTAAGCCATGCATGTCTTCTAATGACAGATCTGGTGAATGTTGTCCTGCAAGAAGCTTCTAGGGTATCAAAACCACAGTGCAAAGTATGTTTAATCACTTGACCCGCAGAATGCATTAAGTCTTGTAAATCTTTAGATTCTGCCTATGCAGGAAAGGAAGACATTTTTTATTTAAGGAGTTCCAAGGTATGTTGCTGATACTTAAGCATATGGAACTGACAATTTAGTGCTTTGATAGCAATCGTAGCTGAGGTGTACACTTTTTTACCCTATCTGTCCAGTGCTCGGGAATCCCTGTCTGAGGAGGTGGGGTTCTTAGCTGAGGTTGCTTTAATCCCTTTAGCTCCTTGAGTTATGACCTCAGGGTCAGCTGTAGGTTTTTTAAAAAGATATTTGTGTGAGTCAGGGACTCTGTAGTACCTGTCTGGTTTTCTGGGAGCAGGAGGAAGGGCGTCTGGAGTCAAGCTGGATTCAAGGTAGACGTCATCCACCACGTCTAGGACTGGGATGGTGGCTAAGGGCCTGTGTTGTGGAGGGTCCAGAAACTCTCTGAGTCTCTTTTTAGACTGTGGGTAGTCTTGACTCTCCCATTGGAAATGCTCCCTCAAGGTATGCAGGGTTGGAATGGATTCCTCTGCATCAAAATCCTCATATGTGGAGAGGGGCTGCATGTCTTCATAGTCAGATGCAACGGATTCATCTGATTCTTGTTCAGACAAAACTGGAGACAGATCTCTTTTCCTTTTTGAAGGAGTGGTTTGGCTTCCCCTAATCAGCATGATAATATTTTCTGCCAATTTAAGCAGTGAGACTGAGGCAAGGGAGCAGGCATCTGAGAATGGGTAGTCAGTTTCTTGGGTGTGGTTCGACCCCTGGGCCTAAGGAACTCGGTTGTTTTCGAAAGAACAGTAGCCGTGAAAGAAGGTGTCGGTTTAAGTCGGGATTTGGTGTTGCGAAGGACTTCCTCGGAAGCCGGTGCCTGCACAGCGGCTCTGGACCCATCCAAGGTAGAGACTATCGCAGGATCCTTAGATGAAGAAGAGTTCTGCGGCATACCAGACTCAAAAAGGGTCTTGGAAGCGGCCTGCGAATTAACTGAAGCGGGCACCAGGGGGCTGTGAAAGTGCCTCACTGAGTTCCGGAGGACTGATGACCAGCTTAACGGAAGCGTCGTCAGAAGGTTTGGTCCTGTGCGGTCTGTCTCTGTATTTATCTTTACATTTTTATCGGTAGATCTGCTGTCGGATGGCTTACCGAAGCCATTTTGGAATTCGAGGATTGTAGACAGAAATTTCTGGCTACAATACAGGCCCGACAATGAATAGTTCTGGCGTTAATCAAAGCACAGAAGCGACAATGAGGAACGTCGTGGTCTGGGCCTAGACAAGTGATACAGTAAGAGTGGAAGTCCCGGTGTGGTATTTGCTTTCCACAACGCAAGACAATTATTAACTTTTTCTGACATCAGGTAGTTCAAGAAAAAAGGATCCCCCACGGGGTACTTAGCTTTCAAACACTTCAACTTCAATTCGGAAACAAAACTCAGGTAGTGGCCGACCGGCACTCGTGCAAACTGCTTCTGCGTTGGACTCCATGGCAAGAAAGACTGATGTAATGTCATTGGATGCGTTCCTTTATACCACTGATGACGTCAGTTCTCAAACGAAAGCAGCCGAAGCAGAAATACTAAGTCTCTGGTATTCAGGCCAGCCGAGGGCTACCCTGGCAAGGATAACCCAAATGTGATGACTGCAACAGTGAAACATGAAGAACATCAGAGAAGGTGATTGCTCAGGGCACTGTAGCTGCTGTCTGAAAAATCCTTAAAGAAGGTATTTTGTTAGGAGAAGAGTGGGTATAGGGGGAGTATCAAAGCACTGTGATCTGCAAAAAGGGCTGGAGCAATGTTTAGCTCAGGACATCTTGTCACGGATGAGGAGCAAGTGGGAGGGCATAAGCTTTTCAGCAGCAAAGTTCAAATATTAAAGGAGAGAGACAAGCCTTGTGGGAAGCACCAGGTGGGATGCTGGGATGCAAGCTGACACACCTGACAAGTGAAGTTTAATAGAGAATTACGCTAACCTTTTGTCAAAGACAACCAAGTATGACAGAATCAGGAAATCCACTTGTCTAGAGGAGTTCAAAATAACAAAACTTATTACATTTAGACAGTCAAGACTTCCTGATGTCATGTTTCCTAGCTGTCTGCAATATACAGTCTGTGGACCTTGAGGTTTGGTACACCTGGGTCACCTTTGCTGACAGCAGAAGGTGCATTAAGATTGAAGGGATAAGGGCATTCTGTACTCATTTGACTGACTGAATGAACCATGGCTGCCTTAGTCATATGGTTATTAGCATCAGCCTTCCCTCTTCCCATTTTGCTTTTAATAGCACATTGAGGGAAACAGGCTATAATGGCAGGCATACAGAAATACGTGGTTACAGGAAATGGAGAACTTCTTCACTGCCCAGGTTTCCCTGCATAAGAACATGAAGAACATACTTGACGATTGTCCTATGAGGAAAACAATCCTATCTTTGGGGTTCCTCAGTTCTACACCACAGTCCAGAAATCTTTCCTTTTAAACTCAGATTCATGCAGGCTGGTTAGGTGGTCTGCCACTGTATTCCGATTACTGCTATGTATATAGCTTGGAAATTCACGCATTGTTTCCTTGCTATTGTGGCCAGTAAGCAAAATGGTAACAGTGCGTACCTCCTTGGTTGATGATATACCACATAACAGTTGTACTGTCTGCAACTCAAGTTAAGCACCGACTGGAAAATCTTTAGTGCATAAATTCTGACCATCACCTGCTCTCACACTTACGTGCTTGTATTTGAGTTTGTTGGATTACCTTCTCTGATCCTACAGTTTTGTCCATTTGTATTGCCTTCTGATGTCCTTGATGACATCACCTGAAGACTTTCAGACTACAAAGAGGAGACCTGGATTGGCCTTTATTCATCTACTGTGCCAACCAGAGAAATTCTTTCCATGCAGTGTGAGTATGCACACACTGAAAAAGCTGGCAATGCTGATTCCAAAAGCTTTCTGAGATACCACTGACATTTTTATGTGAATCACCATCAGATGGACCATTAGGACTGAAGCTTTGGGGAGACGCTGGCTGCTGAGTGTCTCTTATGGGTAAACTATATCTAACACTGTACACAAGAATGTCTTGCTGGATTGTGAAATTAAATTCAGTCCTAGACTGAGTGAGATTTCTGTGTTAGTTAGGCAGGAAGAGATTTAAGTCAGGGACATTTGGAGACCTACTTTGAGGCATACATGAGTCATCCAAACATGAGTATATGTGGAGCTGGACAAACATGCACTAAGTTTTGGCAAAAGATCCTGGGGACATGGGAGCAACAGGTCAAACTGACAGTGACTGCTCTGTACCACACATCTGTGAAACTGTCCGTGGCCTTTATTAATGAGAATGTAGAGTAAGCTTCCTTAACTCTGTGTTCTTTTAATCATTTCTGCCGTCCTTACCATGACATTGCTACAGTACAATTCATGTTTAAAAAACATCAATATCTGTAATTTTGAATGTGTACAAATTAAGCTTAGTAGAGATGCTGGCAATATGTATAACAGCAGAACTTACACCATCTACTGCTGTCTGTTCCAACAGAAGAACTATTTATTCACATATAACTGGTACACTTAGAATGGACGCACAATATTTAAAGCTCTGGGGGACATGCCAGTAGAATAACTTCTCTGCTTTTCCCTACCTGTCAAAAGCATCAAACATTTTATAAAGTTAATCAGCAAGATTAGAAATATCTAACAACAATCTTTAGTTGCCTCTGTGTCAGTCATTGTAGAGCACAGCTTCTTCTTCTTCTTTCAGCTGCTCCCATTAGGGGTTGCCACAGCAGATCAACTGTTTCCATTTCTTCCTGTCCTCTGCATCTTGCTCTGTCACACCAACCACCTGCATGTCCTCTCTCACCACATCCATAAACCTTATCTTAGGCCTTCCTCTTTTCCTGTTACCTGGCAGCTTCATCCTTAGCATCTTTTTCCCAATATACTCTGCATCCCTCCTCAGCACATGTCCAAACCAACGTAATCTTGCCTCTCTGGCTTTGTCTCCAAACATTCCAACCTGGGCTGACCCTCTAATATACTTATTCCTAATCCTGTCCATCCTCATAACACCCAGTGCAAATCTTAACATCTTCAACTCTGCCACGTCAAGCTCTGACTCCTGGCATTTTTGTCACTGCCACTGTCTCCAACCCATATAACATAGTTGGTCTCACTACCCTCTTTGTAGACCTTCCCTTTCACTCTTACTGGTACTCGTATGTCACAAATCACTCCTGACACTCTTCTCCACCCACTCCATCCTGCCTGTACACTCTTCTTCACACAGCAATAGAGTTAAAACTATTTGTCGTATTCCACTGATGCAGTACAGCACATGTGTACCCCCTAAAACATTTAGGAAATTATCAAAAGCTGCTCCTACATAGTATCTCTGATGGCTGTCACATTCTCATGCAAGAGGCCTACCCAGCATGTTGACTGACCTGCTTAATTTGGCTCTTAAAAGCTTATAAAATAATCATCTGTCTTTTGGCATTTCAGCAGACTCCACTGAAAATGTACAGACATTAGAAAAACACATTTATGACAACAGACATTATCCAAATGATTAACTTCATTATCAAACAGAACTTCAAACCACTCAGCTTTATTATCAGAGTGCTGTACGTATGCTATGGAAGTAAACTGCTTATATTTAAATCTGCATTTTGAAGAAAATCAAAATTAGTCTGGCTTTCCAAATGAAAAGGGCTTCAATGCCAACTTCACTTCAGTAAGCATATAATTAAAATTACAGAGAAGGAAAAGTATTTTTCAAGGTCCAATCCCACTATTTTTTTTTTATTTAGAAACTATTCTTGGCTAAAATTCTCAACAGAAGCTGTTCACTACCAGTGCACCACAAGGCTCTCTCCTTGGTCCCCTCCTCTAACATTCTCACCAACAGCCTCCACACATCCATACAACAGACCTCCCTAATACAGTACTCAGATGATTCCGCACTCGTTTGCACATCTAACATGGCAAATCTCCAAAAAATTAATCAGGAAGCTTTAACAGCAACTGAAACATGGCTTTGTAACACCCTCTCTCTCTTGATAAGAGAACCACTGAAGTTACTTCTCATAGCAAAATATTATGGATGATAGCAGATGGATCATCATCAGCTCCCCTTTTCCCTGTTTTTTCTACATAGGGTCGGGGTACATGGATGGATGATGTTGTGTCTTTCAGCTTATCCCGGTTAGGGGTCGCCACAGCGGAATTCCAGTCTGCTAATGTTTGGTTGTGGATTTTTACGTGCCGAGTTACCAGCCCTGACGCACAACCTTCAACGAAGGCATGCCCATTCACGCATGCCTCCACACAGAAGACGCTCTAGCTGAGAATCGAACGCAACAACGTCTTGCTGTGAGGTGACAATGCTTCCGCAGCACCACTGATCTTAAACTCAACCTGCATATACAAAATAGCATAAGAAAAATTCATCAAAAACTAGGGGTACTTTATAGAGTCAAAAACGTTCACACCAATGCAACTAATGCTACACTTGTTACTACACATCTCCTCACCACACTTCTTTATGGCGCTCCCATCCTTACTAACCTTCAGGCATCACAAAAATCAGAATGTGAATAATGCTATAACAAAGTTGCTAAATTAGCAGCAAATACACCTTTCAGAACCCACCACTGTACAGCACTAAAAAGCCTAAATTGGTTATTACTACCTCATCAGCTAACAAATACAGCTTCTTACCACCTATAAAATTATCCAGAATCCATCTGCTTGCCCAACACTAAATAACATTCTACACAACTGCATTTCCCAGTTGGTTGTTATGATCCAATGACCAAAAACTCTTGTCTGTCCATAAACCTATCAGATTTGCTGGGCACTGTCTGTAGGTGTACCACGTTGCTAAATCCTTGAACTCCTTATCTCTGTCCTTCAGGTCAACAGTCTTTTTCCCATCCTTCAAAACCATCTGAAAGATTTCCGAGCCAAACGCTGGCTCTGCTCCTGCTCAGCACTAGGATAACCTAGATCCCCAAATGTGAACAAATTCCTATTCATACCTTACATCTCCTTACTCTCCCTTCTTCACTCACTTCCTTACTTCTATCAATTTCTTTCCCCGGCTTTCTCTCTAAATATGGTACAAGCCTGATCTTCTCTCATTTTGTATTTCAATTCCTGTTTGTACTACACTAACTTACCTTTAATTTCTCTATAAACTGGCTAAAATTTCTCTACCTATTACATCATTGTCATATAACTCGAATCTATTCTTAATCTATGTTTTCATATTATGTCTAATTTGTTATAATTATTTAAACTGTAGTTGTTGTATTATTTTTAAAGACTATAAAATTATTGTTCTTAAAATGTTTTGTAATACTTTGTAGCTTTTCTCCCCAGGCCACCACTGAAAATGGGCTCCTACCCAGTCGGACTGTTCCAGTAATCAAATGTCATTAAATAAATAAATTTAAACTTCAGCACAAAAGATTACGATTGCATCCCTGATCATAACCAGCCTGTAGGGCATAGTGTTCTGCAAATACTTTCTGAAATCGGGAAAAAGATAAAACTTGTGTCCATAGCATGACAGCACATTGTAACAGTACTTGGGGGGTGCTTAACAAAACCTTGTTGAGGACACTAAGCACCATTAAGATAGGATCTCACACTAGGGGCTAACAGCAGGCAATGCCATTCGGCAAACAAAAGTGGCAGAAGGTAAAACAGCTTTTAAAAGCTGTCAAATTTACTCTGTCACACAAAATTTGTCAGAACAAAGTGTCTTAACAATTTTTAAAAGCTGTTTTACCTACTGCCAGTAGAGCACTTAGTTTCCGCATACTGTACCTCTCAACTGTTCCTGATATGACCTAATATATTTGCCCTGTCCCTTGTAAAATGTTTGATTTCATGGTAAATCACTGAGGATTGCAGTCAGTAAATAATGGCAGACATTAAGTTTCTTACTTATTATTATCCAGAACAGGCATGTTGATACAAAACCTGTTGTTCCATTAACATTTTAAGTTAGAGCAATATTTAAAAATGGTCCCTGGTTTTAATCCTTTGTCCTCCCTTATTTATGGATTTGCCCAGAATTCTCAAGGAAAGAAGTAGAGAAGTATGCTACTGTCTGACAGTGCTTGCTAAGTGTTTTACCAGCTCTGAAAGAACTCCAACGCGCTTTTCTTTTTTTTTTCTGATGCCTTCTAAATAGCATGAAACATGATCTATCCTTCTGGAATTGCTAACTGCTGTTTAACTATAGCCTCCAAACAGGTTTCATGCCTTACGAGTGGAGAACAGCAACAAAGGTGGAACATCTACAGACCTAGAAGTCTCACTAGTCTTATATGTGAGGCAGTGAAAAGAATCATCATGGAAATGATTAACAGTGACATAGAAAACCTCCAGACACTGGGCCCAACTCAAGTTTGATTTCGTCAAGGCCAGGTCATGCCTACTCAACCTGGTGCAATGGCCTACCTTGACGTGGCCAAAGTATTTGGCAAAATACCCCACTTGGGGGCATTGTTGACAAACTCAAGAGGTTAGGTACAAACATGTATGACACCCAGTGGATAGCCAAGTGGCTCAAAGACGGGAACTAGGCAGCTAGAACTGGGGAGTTCACCTCTACAAAGAGGCCAGTCACAAGTGGAGTCCCTCAGGGATCAGTCCTTGGACCTCTCCTTTTTGGCATTTACTTCTCTGGCATAAAGGTTAATGTTAATGGTCTCTGACTGATTAAATTTGCAGATGATTGCAAATTTAGGAGCTGTCACTGAATCACACACTGATAGAAATGTTCTCCAGGAAGGGTTGACACAGACAAACAACTAGTGTCAGAGCCATGGACTACAACTAAATGCCAAGGAATACATAATAGTATTCTTTGGGAAGTCATCCACTCCTGGTAACTATAATATTGACAACACCCCCATTAGAGTTGACCCAGTAGTCAAGAACAGACAGTAATCTACCTTTGATCATCACTGTCTAAAGTAGTGAGGAAATCCATCTATGCTGCGCAACTTATAAACAAAGGTATGGCATCCAAGTCCAAGGAAGTCATTGTTCCACTGTATTCTGCATTCTTCAGACAATTATTGAGTACAGTGCCCCCTTTGGTTTGCACCTAGCCAGGCATATCCAACAACTGGAATGTCCACAGAGGTTACTCACTAAAAGACTGATAACCTCACCCAATACAGTGAACACAAAGACTTGGGTAAAGATACATTACAACATTCTGTGATGATTTTGTTTTTTTAGCAGTGCAGGGACAGGGTCAACTATATGTTTTCATCGGAGTCTAATGTTGCAGCAATTTATATGAATTTAGCTGCGTTTAGCAGACAGACTAGATTCTTTAGGCAATGCTGGATTTATAACAGTAGACAAATACTTCTAATCATCATATACATTTCTGAATATCACAGATTTTGTTGTACAATTGGAGCTAACAGATATAAACAGGTACACAAAATCAAGAATTCAGAAACAGGCCAATCACTCAGGGTTTTTGCCAATTGAAGGTGGGTCAATTACCATGTCCATGAGAAAATGTGATTCAGAGACAGCAAAGAAGATGTCATTATCAGATCATTAACATGTCTCTGAATCACACACTAACTGACATTAGTGCTATCAGACATAACTGTGGTTGTGTTCTCTATTGCAGCCCATGCATCACATTGGCAAAGGCGTCCCCCCCCACACTCATACATTCAGACACTCATGGACGCACATGAGTATACACATGTGAACACTTGGAGACACACACACAGAAATTCCCACTACGCAGACACATCCAGCCAGGAAACATACAATCCCCTCCACCACAGTCAATTATACTCATGGAATCACACACCCACACACCTATACATGTGTTCACTCCTAAAGTATGATCTTCCATGCAGGATCACACACACACACACACACACACACACACACACACACACACACACACACACACACACATGCACGCACATCTTCATTCATGCCCCCTACAGACAAGCACACACATGCCCAACACATGTATACAGCTTCATTCATGCCCCCACAGATAAGCACAAACATGCCCACATGCATACATACAAACTAAGACACCCCCACCTCAAAGTCTGTGATGAAGTTACTGGAACTGCAACTGATTCCATAGGAGTGAATGGGTACCAGTGCTGTCGGGGCCAGTCTGGAGCTATACGAATGGTCCTTGGTTTTTCCTACCTCATTTTGAGCAGTACCCTGGGGATGAGAGGAAGGGGAGGAAAGGCATAGACCGAGAGGTTGACCCAGGGGAAGCCATGCAGTGTGATGCTCCCGGGTGCAGAATTTGCTGAGCTGATGGTTGGTGTGGGAGGCAAAGAGGTCCACCTTCGGGGTTCCCCATTTACGAGTTATTAGGGTGAAGGTACTTCTGTTGAGCTGCCACTAGTGTGGGTCCAGAAGGTTTCTGCTTAACTGGTCTGCCAGGGAGTTGAGAGAGCCTGGTAAGTATTGTGCTAACAGGTGAAGTTGCATGGAAGAGGCTGTGAGACAAAGGTCATGGCTAGCCTGCATAGAGGGTAGGAGTGAGTCCCTTCCCTGATTGTTGATGTACCACATCACAGTGCTGCTGTCTGTTTTGATCAGGAGAACCCCTGGAGAGAGAAGGGGTTCGAAAGCTATAAAGGCGTGCTGCACAGCCATCATCTCTTTTTGATTGATGTGCAGGGGGATTTGCTCTGGGCTCCATTGGCCCTGTATGCACCTGCCGTTCAGGTGCGCCCCCAAGCATAGTCTGATGTGATGGTGGTGAGGGTTTGGGTGGCGGGGTGTGGGGAGAAGGGCAGTCCCTTGTTGTGGGAGCATGCTGTTGCTCACCAAAGAAATTCCTTTTTGAGGCAAGGAATTATAGGTAGAAGAGTTTCCAGGTCCTGAGTGTGTTGACACCAAAGGCTCTTTAGGTACCACTGTAGTTTCCTCATATGCAGTCAGGTATATGGAATGAGGAGAATGCAAGATTCCATGCACCCCAGAGCTTGCAAGATTTTCCTTGCAGAAAGCTGGGGCCTGGTGGCCAGTTGAGAGAAGTAGGCTGTCAAGAAAACTTGTTTTACTGGTGTAAGGTATGCCACCTGGGATGCTGTGTCCAGACTTGCTCCCAGGAAGGTTATCCTTTGGGTGGGCACCTGCTCTGATCTCTTTTCATTGATTGTGTACCCTAGGGAGGTTAGTATGTTCTTTACAAAGAAGAGGTGCTTGAGCAGCTTTTCCTGGCTGTCTGCCTGAATAAGACAGTCGTCTGAGAAGGGGTAAATTTGAATATTTGTCTGCAAAAGGGAATGGCTGGAGCCAGGCATTTTTTGAAAACTCTGGGAGCAGTAGATAAGCCAAAGGGAATTGCAGAGAAATGAAAGTGTTGAGATCCTGCCCTGAAGCAGAGATATTTTCTACATGATTCCTTGATAGAAATGTGGAGGTAGGCCTGTTTTAGATCCAGGGTGGCTAGCCAGGCATCCTTGGACATCTTGTGTAGCAACTGCTAGAGGGTAAGCATTTTGGATTTTGGGATCACCAGGAAGGTGTTTAGAATGGATAGATCGAGGATGGGATGCCAGTTGCCCTCTTTTCTGGGCACTAGGAAAAGTCTGGAGTAGAAGCCTTGGAATATCTGTTCTGCAGAAACATGCTCTACTGCCCTCAGAGAGAGCAAGGAAAGGATTTGCTTTTGAGCCTCTGCCCACTGATTTGGTGGCAGATCAGAGAACCCTTTTGGGGTTGGAAGGGTGTGGAAGGAGAATCTGTATCCCTGAGATACAATATTCAGAATCCATTGGTCCTTGGTAATGGTGGCCCAGATGCTTGAGTGAAAGGAGAGTTTTCCTCCTGGGGCAAGTGAAGGTGGGCAGAGGGGAGGTCAGGAGGAGATGAGTCATTTTGAGTTCTTACCATAAGGGGGTGGCTTAGAACTCCCTTGTTTTGAAGTGGAGGTAGTCCACTGCTTAGATCTCTGCATTCCTTGGGGCTAATGTCTGGGGGGGGGGGTGTCTGCTTCCACAGGGCCTAGGGTAGGCCTGTTTACTCGGAACAGGAAAGGAACAGTACTTGGAGGGACAATGCCTGCTGGACTTGTAAGAAATCTTTAACTGTCTGCATAGATTTTGCTTTGTCTTCCATCTTTTTTAAGACCTCTTCTGCTTTAGTGCCAAATAAGTTATCTTTGTGCAAGGGGCCATTTAACAATTTAGATTTGACATGGCCTGGCAGGGGTTGTTCCTTAAGCCATGCATGTCTTCTAATGACAGATTGCTACCCTGCAGGAAGCTTCTAGGGCATCAAAACCACAGTGCAAAGTGTGTTTAGTTACTTGACTTGCAGAATGCATTAAGTCTTGTAAATCTTTAGATTCTACCCAAGCAGGAAAAGAAGACATTTTTTGTTTAAGGAGTTTGACAGTATGTTGCTGATATTTAAGCATATGGAACTGACAATTAAGTGCCCTAATAGCAAGAGTTGCTGAGGTGTATACTGTTTTACCCCATCTGTCCAATGCTTGGGAATCCCTGTCTGAGGGTGTGGGATTCTTAGCAGAGGTTGCTTTAATCCCTTTAGGCCCTTGAAAAATGACCTCAGGGTCAGCTGTAGGATTTTTAAAAAGATATTAGTGCGAGTCAGGGACTCTGTAGTACCGGTCTGGTTTTCTGGGAGTAGGAAGTAGGGCATCAGAAGTCAAGCTGTATTCAAGGAAAACATCATCCACCACATCTAGGACTGGGGGATAGCCAAGAGTCTGTGTTACGGAAGGTCTAAGAATTCCCTGCGTCTCGTTTTAGACTGAGGGTAGTCCTAACTCTCCCATTGGAAATGCTCCCTTAAAGTATGCAGGGTTTCCCCAAAGGAAAAAGCCTCTCGGGAAGAGGCTGAAGGAATGGATTCCTTTGCATTAGAATCCCCATAAGTGGAGAGGGGTAGCATGTCTTCACAGTCAGAAGCATCAAATTCATCTGACTCTTGTTCAGACAAAACTACTGGGGACGTATCTCTTTTTCTTTTTGAGGGAGTAGCTTGGCTTCCCCTGATCAGCATGATAAGGTCTTCTGTCATTTTAAGCATTTGAGAGTGAGGCAATGAAGCAGGCATCTGAGAGTGGGTAGTAGGTTTCTTAGGTGTAGTTCGAACCCAGGGCCTAAGGAACTTGGTTGTTTTTTAAAGAAGGGTAAGGGCGAAAAAAGCCATCGGTTTGTGTCGAGATTCAGTTGTGCGAAGGACTTCCTCGGAAGCCAGTGCCTGCTCAGCGGCTCCAGGTTTCTTAGGTGTAGTTCGAACCCAGGGCCTAAGGAACTTGGTTGTTTTTTAAAGAAGGGTAAGGGCGAAAAAAGACATCGGTTTGTGTCGAGATTCAGTTGTGCGAAGGACTTCCTCGGAAGCCAGTGCCTGCTCAGCGGCTCCGGACTCATCCAAGGGAGAGATGACCTCAGGATCCTTAGACAAATAAGAGTCCTGCAGTATACCAGACTCTGAAAGGGTCTCGGTAGCAGCCTGTGAATCAACTGAAGCGGGCATCAGGGGCTGTGAAAGTGCCTCACTGAGTACCAGAGGCCTGACAACTAGATTAACAGAAGCGTAGTTGGTAGGTTTGGACCTATGCGGTCTGTCTCTTTCTTCATCTTTATGTTTTTTTTGGAAGATCTGCTGTCAGATAGCTTACCAAAGCCATATCATAATTTGAGGACTGTAAATGAAAATATCTGGCTACAATAAGGACCCGATAACAGATAGTTCTGGCACTAAACAAAGCACAGAAGTGACAACGGGGGATGTCGTAGTCTGGGCCTAGACAAGTGATGCAGTAAGAGTGGAAGTCTTGGTGTGGTATTTGCTTTCCACAGGTGAGACAATTATTAACTTTTTCTGACAATGGTTAGTGCAAGAAAAAAGTATCCCCAACGGCGTACTTAGCTTTGGAAGTCTTCAACTTCAATTCGGAAGCAAAAACTCAGGTAGTGGCCGACCAGCACTCATGTGAACTGCTTCTGCTTCGGGCTCCACTGCAAGAAAGACTGATGTAATGGCATCGGCTGTCTTACTTTATACCACTGATAACCTGACGTCAGTCCTCAAGCGACAGCAACCGATGCAGAAATACTAAGTCTCTGGTATTCGGGCCGGCCAAAGGCTACCCTGGCAGGGATAACCCAAATGTGATGACTACAACAGTGAAACATGAAGAACATCTTCACCAAGGCAAACTATACCCTCTTAGGTGAAGGTATTAATGCATTCCAAGCCCCATCCCAAGCTGAAAATGGTAACTATGCCGGAGCTTATACTAAAGCCCTATACAATCACTTGCATAAGTGTATAAACTTGCCTGTACCAGAAAGAATCAAAGCCAGAGCCCGAAGTAAACTCAAGCTGTCATGCTGGACTTCCAGCATCAACTAACTCTACAATAAACGCAAAAAGCTGCTGTCCAAGAAAACAAAGACAAGGACCTAACAATGGAAAAGCACCCTCCTCAGCCTTAACAGGCAAATAAGACAACTTGTCAAATCCTCCAAGAGCTCCTCTGAGAAAAACCTAATAAGTACTGCCAAAGATAACCATAGGGCCTTTTACAGCTATGTACATAACCTAAAGGGTAGGACCCAAGCATGTGCCGAACCGGTGGCCAATAGTATCATGCACACTGACACCACATAGATAGTGAACCTGCTAAAGGATAGATTTGGGGAAAATTTCACTGCCTTATTCCCCTCCTAACTTACAACAAACCCTCCCCCAATCCCCCCCCCCACCTTACATATCTGAAGAGCAGGTCCTCAAACCCCTGTCCAAGGCAAAGAACACGGCCTCTATGGGACCAGATGACATCTTCGGCTATCTTCTATATAGGCTAAAACATGAAATAGCATCACTACTAAGTACCCTTTTCAATCACAGCCTAACCACAGGCTTTGTTCCTGTGGAATGGTGAACAGCTACAATTATTCCCCTCCACAAAGGTGGCTTAGCACAGTCCCATAAGCCTGACCAGCCTCATCTGTAAGGCCATGGAATGCATCATTATGGGCCTCATAAATAAAGACATAAGTGACCTCCAAACCTTGGATCCCACCCAATTTGGCTTCGTGAAGGGCAGATTCTGCCTGTCAAATCTGGTGGATTTCTTTGAAAGTGTGACCAAGGCCACTGATGAGTGCATATCTGTGCACACAGCATATTTCGACTTGGCAAAGGCTTTCAACACAATCCTACATTCAGGCAAAGGCTTTCGACACAATCCTACATTCAGGCATTACTAAAAAACTTAGCAAACTGAATGTAAACTCCTTCGTTGTAAGATGGGTTGCCAACTGGCTTACAAATTGGACACACACTATCAAATTGGGCAACTCCACATCAACTAGCAGACCTGTTACAAGTGAGGTGTCACAGGGTCAGTGCTGGGCTCCTCTACTGTTTGGTATATACTTCTCAGAAGTTCAGGTCAAAACTAAAGGGTTGTGGCTGACCAAGTTTGCAGACAACTGCAAACTAGGTGCAACCACTGAAACCCTAAATGATGTAAGTATACTCCAGAATGGTCTCACACAGGCCAACGACTGATGTATTAGTCAAGATCTCAAACTGAATGCAAAGAAATGCATCATTCCCTTCAGCACAAATTATGTCCCTTCACACTATCAAATCATTAACAATACCCCAAGTACCCATGAAGTGGTAAGGGACATGGGATCACAGGTTAACCACGACCTTAACTTCGATCACCATGTGTCTACCATTGTAAGGAAAGCTTTCCATGTAGCTCACTTGATTAGTAAAGGCATCGCCTCAACAGCAAAAGAAGTTATAACTTCCTATACTCGGTACTTATCTGGCCCAAATCTGAGTACAATGCCCCATTCGGTATGTACCATACTAAGCACCTACAGCAATTAGAGAGACCTCAGAGGTTTCTACATAGAAGATAAAGGGCCTCCAGCATGCGCCTTACACGGATCGACTAAAATCTCTGTCACTATACTCTGTATCGTATAGACTTCTTAGGGGAGACTTATGCCTGGCCTACAGAGCAACCCAAGATCTAAACCTAATGAACTTACTGCATATCCATAAATCAAATGGGTCTAGGGCTACCCGTTCCAGTGACTTGAATATGGCCTGCAACTTAAACAGGACATGCTGGGGGGACAGATTTATCTCCCAGTGACTGCCACGTCTTTGGAACAGGCTACCAATTCATGTGAAACAGAGCATCACTATGACATGGATGAGTGGATGGGGCATCGTAAATTCTTACCGGGGACAGTGACCACAAGGTTCCATTCTTGCACCCCTCCTTTTCTCCATATTCATTAACAAACTTCCTTTTGACTTTTCCCATCTCCCACTTACCCTCTAAGCAGATGACATGGTCATTAACCAATCAGGTTGCTCTCACACCAACATTCAATCCCAGCTCCAGTCAGACTTGCATGATCTCCATCAATGGCCCATATCTATTCATAAATATATCTATATATCTGTCTATATCTATACCAATATATCTATACCAATATATATATACCAATATATATATATATATATATATATATATATATATATATATATATATACACAAATGAATAAATATATGCACCAACGCACACATACACACATATATAAGCCTGCTAGCTTCCTAGTACAATTAAGACTACAGAAAAATGTGTCATGAAATTTCTCAAAAATAAACAAACTACAAGGAATTAAGCAATAAAGACATTCCCCAAAACTCTTTCACTTCTCCTCACTTTTATAACAGTAACAATACACTAAGCAATACATAAGGGTTTGTAGACAGCTGCAGTTTAGTCCTACTAAGAAAAGGTATCTGATAGTATGGACCGTGACACGGTAATCTGAAAGCTGAACATCCTGTGTAGTGCTTGGTAATGCAAACTGCTAACTGGCAGAAATTAGAACATGGGAAAAAATGAGTGGACCCTTTTATGGATTTGCATCAAGGTGTCCCTTGAGAGTTTGTGCAGAGGCGTTTTTTGCTTTGCTCATATGCAAGAGTTAACAGAAAGAATACTAAGGTTACACAGTCAGCCGTTTTGCAGATGACAAAAAAGATGAATATTACAACTTGTAAAGATGTTGACATTTTACAGCAGCTACTTGATTGTGTTTATAAATAAAACAGAATAAATTAATAATGAAAATGGATGAAACAAATAAAAACCTGATATGACACAGCAGATTGTGCAGATCTGGAAACAGTCTGAATTCAAATGAATGATGACATTGCCTTTTCAAAGTATTAGAATAATGTATGCACAGAAGCAAACAGAATAGTGATTGACATTCTAAGATTTATCATGAGAATACTGAGAGAACACCAGATTCGCTTAATTAAAAACAGAATAAAAAACAGTCTATTCTAAGAGTTTGCAATCCTTGCAAGTTAAGCCAAGTAAGAAGGGCAAAGAGAATGTAATAGTTTCTCCCAAAAAGACCAGATCAAGGAACTCTACACAAAAAAAAAAAAATTAAATTTGTACTTAATACAGAGGATTAAACAATGCCCAAGTATAGCAAAAAGTGCCTTTAAGGATGACTTGTTTGTTTGGAGCTGTAATGAGCAAGGAACAGGAATTCTTCTAATGGAGCACACACATTTAAAAAGAAAAGCAAAATAACATATTCATTCACAGAGTAATAATACAATGGAAAGATCCCAGAAGAAAGTGAATTCGAAGCTAGTAACATTTACTCCTTCTCCAGTACCTGCTTTATCCAATTTACAGATACATAGGAGCTGCAACGTAACCCACCACTCAGAGTACAGTTGTTACAAAGTTAACAAAATAATTCCGGACATGATACATACATACACACACACACACACACACACACACACACACACACACACACACACACACACACACACACAGACACACACACAGACACACACACAGACACACACACAGACAGACAGACACAAACAAACACACACAGACAGACACACACACCCACATGCACACCACTGCATAAGTATAAGCAAGTTGGAGAACCACCAACTTCCTTGGTGTGTGTTTTCAGATGTGGGAGGAAATCACAGCATCCAGCAAAAACACAGAAAGATACAGCAAGGACAAGACTCCACACAGAAGGCAACCTAGCTGAGAAGACACTAGAAAGCCAAGTGTTATGAAGCAGCAACAGTGACCACGGCAGCAATTTATTTAAAATATTGTTTGGAAATATATGGGTGATAATAAATATTTATACTAGTAAGGTTGCCTGTAAAAAGCCTGCAATTATTCTCGTACATATGAAAGGCTTTTGTGTGGGGTCTTGGCCCTCCCCATGCCCTCTATTACATTACCATTTCAGTTAGCAACCATCTATTAACAGCAGTGAAGCCAGCACTCACATTGATGGGGAGCTAACAGCAACCGGACAATTTATGAATAGCAGGCCATCTATGCAGAATGTGGCTGGTGCGCTCATATGCTGTCTCTGTTGTTATTTTCATTCTTCTACAAAGACTGAGCAGAATCTGAATTCTGGCACAACTGTAGTTCTAGGCTGGCACCAAAACCTCTAAGTTTAGTACATGGACAGTGGTACTCAAGGCTTCCCAAGGTTGGAACAGCTACTTGAACTTCCCAGTGTGACTCTGAAAAACCTGCAAGCCACATGCAGTTAAATACTGACTGAGTCATATCACTGTGTACCCCAAAATCTGTCTTGCAAAGTGGTTGTACATAAACATATTAATGTGCCTGCACTGAAAAAAAACAGGCTTAAATATCTAAGTGCAACATAAAACTGTGCTAAATAAATCAATCCCATCATAAGATAAACTGCACAAAAATGTGATCTGAAAATAAGTGTGTGTGTGCGTGTGCATGTGCGCGCGTGTGTGCGTGTGTGTGTGTGTGTGTGTGTGTGTGTAGTGTTCTTTGTAACTTGCTTAAGCAAAAAAAGAAGTTATGTACTCCCCATAATGCTCCATCTGTGTTGTCTGCTTCCGTCTCCATCAAACCTATTGGGTTCCATTTCCAAACTCATTACCAATTTGGCCGTTAGCAAGCTAAAGCTTTTGAAATAGAGCTTCTCCCACCCTACCCATAATCCCTTTCTCCTTCCAGGCACCTCAGATCGAGTTTGCTGCCAGTATTCCCAGCAGAGAAATTACATATTTTAGCAAGAAAGCTTAAAAAGTGCTCAAAACAGGAATGAAGGTTCCTAGTACTATTAGGTTCTTCAGATACAAGGAAGGAGGAAAGAGGGAGGAAAGGTTGATGAAGACTGAAGCAGATAACACAGATGGAACGTTATGCTGAGTACACACCTTCTTTATCTGATGTCTGTTCAGTCTTCATCAAACCTATGGGACAGAGTCCCCAGCTACACAGATCTGGGTTGCCTCATGGAAGGATATTCGGAGTACTGCAGAGCCAAAGGCAGCCCTACTCCTAGAGAAGATATCAATTTTGTAATGTGAAATAAAAGTGTGAGAACTTAACCATGAAGGTTGGGAACAGCATCTTGGAGACTGTCCCTGTGGGGGGATCAAGGCAAAATACTTGCTGCATTTGGTGTTGAGGGGAGAAGCGAAGAGGTCGCAGGAAGGTTGACCCCATTTGTGGAAAATTTTGTTTTCCACCAACTGATTGAGAAACCACTCATGAGGTATCAATAAAACTTTGATCAGCCAGTCTGCTACTATGCTGTGCTCCCCCAGAATGTGCATTGCAATTCGAAAGTGGTTGGGAGAGTTCGTTCATTACCTCACTCTCATTGCTTCTCGAAAAGGGGGTAAGACTGGATTCCACCTTGCTTGTTGATGTAGCACACAACAGACATATTTTTGGTTTGAATCGCAATTGTCCATAGAGGCAGAAGGGAGTGAAGTGCTTGTAATGCTAGAAGCACTGCCCTCATCTCTAGGACGTTGATATGCAGATTTGTCTCCTGTGGAGAACACACGCCTTGAATTATCCATCCCATGTAATGCCCTCCACCCCCACCCCAGCTGGGAAGCGTCCATGGGAGTGGGAAGAATGGAAGGTCGACCATATGTGACTTCGATCATGAAGCCACCACAGCAGAGAATTTTTGCACACCCAATACAGTCTTACAGGATTGATTCAGGGATGCTGCAGAAGGGACCATTGAACTGACAATGTCCACTGAAGAACTCATGTGTAAAACCAGCTGTTGGTAGTAATGTCATTATTGTGGCTATACAGCCCAGCACCCTGAGGACAAGATTTGCTGGAGGAACTGGAACAGATAGCATCTGTCTGATATGTGTCCTTAGTGAAAGAATCCTGTCTGGTGGAAGGTAGTCCAGGGTTTTGTTTCTGCCCAAACGAGCTCCAATAAAATCTATCATTTGTACTGGTTGTAAATGCGACTTCTGAAGATTTATAGTGATCCCTAAGGTTGGAGCCAATTGCAAAAGGAAGTTCCTTGCCTGGATCAGTACATGCCTGGTTGGTATGACTAGCAGCCAGTTGACCAGCTAAGGAACCATGTGGAATCCCTGACAGCTGAGGTGAGCTGCAACTACTGTGTCATGCATTTGAACACCCTGGGGGCTGTGGTGAGACCAAATGTAAGTGCACAAAACTGATAGTGAATGGCTCCCTACCTGAAGCGGAGGTACCTTCTGGAGTGTCTGTTCATTTTTATATGGTAGTATGCATCCTGAACTTCATGTGTTTCACTGATTTGTTCAGGTAAGTTAGTTCCAGTATGGGTCTGAGGTCCTCTGTTTTCTATGGAACTAAAAAGAACAGGGAGTAAAATTCCTGATCTGTGTTGGTTTGGAGGGACCTTCTGGATGACTTTTTTGAAGGAACTTTGCGATTTCCATAGCTGCAGCCTCCCTCTGAATGAGTGGTACATTGGGAAGGTGTTGTTTTGGCTTGGGTAGGTTTAAAAAGGGAATGGAGTAACCTCTGGATATAAATCCTTGCACCCATTGGTCATTTGTGATTGCTAACCAGGCTTTTAGGTGCAAGGAACAATGTTTCCTGACTGCCTCAAGGGATGACCAGTCAGGCAGCACTTCAGGAATGCTGCAAGGATTTCTCCAAAGGAGAATCCAGAGATCCCTGACTTAGCGGACCTCCTCTGCCACATGGGCAGCGTCTACCACTCAAATTAATCCCTCTTCTGCCCCTGGGGGAAAAAATCTCCCTGAGTGTCCTGGAAAGGACCATGGGACTTTCTGAACCATAATTTCTTTCCCCCAAGCTGATTTTTGGAAAAGGACCTTTGCAGGGTTAAGAAGTGGATTCTGATGGCAGACAGGGTCTTTCTGTCTTTCTCTTTGTGGGAGAGTGTGTCTCATACTGTCAGTCCAAAGAGGGAAGAACCATCAAAGGGGGCATTGACAAATGACACCTTAAAAAGTTTCACAAAATCATGCAGCTGCTTCCAGGCATGACACCAAATGGAAATGCTGGAATTGGCTGCCCTGGAATTATTCTCAAGTGCATGAGAGATGAGCCTCATGGACACATTGGAAATGGACTGCAGAGCAGCCATACAGGAGGAGAGGGAATTCCATTCCTCTGTCATCATGGACTCAGGGCTGGAGCTAGAGAGTTCCTTAAGCAGTCCTCTGTAGCCTTGTAAAATGGGAAAGATAGTTCAATGTTCTGCTAGCAAATGTGGAAGAAGCATAGACCCTTTTTCCAAATCTGTCCATAGCCCTAGACTCCCTGTTAGGGGGGTGGACAGTAGAACTTTCGTGGGCAGGCTCCTTCTTGGTAGCCGCCACAACCATCATGGCATCTACTGGAATGCCATTCATCCAGGTGGGCCTATCCTGAGGGTCACTAAGAATTTTGTCAGCTCTTTTAGGTATCTGCTCTGCAGCATCTGGTTCCTTCCATGCCTCTGCAGACACCAGGTACACTAGGGGGTCTGTAGGGGAGAGGGGGCACCCAGGATTGTAGATGGGCTGGTCCCAACTTCCTCCAGGAATACTGACTTATCTGGGGTGGGGTTTGGGGATGACCAGCCACCATTCTGATGGAAGAATGTCTAAAATGTTTGCAAAGGAGATGTCAGGTGGAGATCTAGGGGACCCCTCACCTACATCGAAGTCAGTGTCTGTTGTGAGAGATTCCTCTGGGGAATCCAGGTGTATCCTTTTGCACCTTTTCATTCAAGAAGCCTCCTTGGTGGGGTGTTCCGAGGAGGTATTGGAAGAAATCTAGGCTTCCACAAGTGGAAGAGACTGGAGGCCCTGTGGGACCGGCTGCCCTGGTGGCAGAAGTGAGGTCTCCGAAACAGAGCTCAGAAGGGGAAGGGGTGGATTAGATACTGTTGAAGCTGAGAAACTCCTAGGAGTGGAGAGGGCCCTCTCTGCCAACTCAAATGCTGAGGGACATCCTGGAGTCCTGAGTAAGCCTCCCCTGTCCTGAAGGATCAGGAGCAGACTGCCCCTGATCACTCTCAGCCTTCTGCTCTGGGGAGGAGTTGGCTCTGAGCTGTCGAACGCCGATGCACCAAGGGGTAGTGACAGCTCTGACAACTTCAGAGTCGAAGTCATACCCCTACACTTACGTCAAGGCTTTGGCTCCAAGAAGCACTCGGCATGATGCGGCTGGCACCAAGTGAGTCAAGGTAGCAGTCGGGCTTGAAGCTGAAATGACAACAGGACCTGACAGACCAGTCCCTGGGACTGACGGGTCTGAGAGTTGTGAAGCAGCAGGCCAGATTGAAGAAGGAGATACTAATTTTTAAGGGGAAGCTCTTCTCGCAGATCCCATAGGGGTTGGAGCTGGAATGACTCCCATCTCAATCTGCATACAGAGAAATTTCCTCATCAATCTGTTCACCTCTTTCTCTGACAGGTTCTGAGAGGACCTGATGGAAGAGGAAACACAGGAAGGCATGGAGTGAGGTCTGGGAGAGAAATCCAGAGGGGACGTGTACTCAGTACCAAAGGTTCCGGCCCCGACAAGATGAAAGGGGCACAGAGGAAGGGGTCGATGCAGAGACAGGAGCCAAACAGTTCTACTCAAGAGGTTCTTGGAGCCTTTTTGGGAGGCTATGACAGAACTAAAGTAGAGGGGTCCAAGGACTGTTTCTAAGTTGTAGTTAATATTTAAGGAGAATGCTTTAGTACTTGTGTGTATACTTCTTGAAGACTGACTAAGTCGAGGCTCTAAAGTTTAAGAATAAACTGGGATCCTGCTTGCAGTTTACGTGTGTCATTTTGGACATCTTTTTTGCTTTTTCAGTTGTGGTTTTGCATATATGGCAACAGATCCAGCAGTGAATATTCCCTGTATCTTTAGAGAAGGCTCCTCACCTGTGTCTTTGGGTTTACAGACTGGCTCGCAACAACGTACCATGGACAATTATGTCACACAGTCCTCACTAGGTAATGTGAATGTTAATGCTGCTATTGGTGTATGTAATGATGCATCTAGTTCTATGAATGGGGGAAGATTCTATGCTGGGTTTTATGCATCGGTTAATTCAAGACAGAGCGTATAGAATGAACAAGCCTTTTGCATCTCTGGGCAGCAATAAATGTGAATTTTTCCCACTGAAGTACAAACTGTGATAGACAAGTTTGAACATTTATTGCAGAAAGAAACTAGATGCTATTTTAATATTTTGGGTTTGCAATGTTACCTAGATTTAGATATTTCTCCAAGAGGACTACGTGCTTTTAAATCTCCCTCCACACCTTTTGATGCCAGTGGCAGTACTGAAAAGATATTTAGAGATCGCTGGCTCAATGCAGCACACAAGTGTGTAATGGAATGGGTAGCGATTCTCAGTGAATGAGATCATATTAAGCAGAAAAAGCTTAAGGAGTAAATAAAACAAACCCATTCAGAGCTGATTAGTAAATTTGGGGCTGTACGAACTGAAGGTTTGTTGACCAGTACAAATGATAAACTTAAAAAACTGGAATCAGATATTGTGGAACATAAGACTGATAAAATAAATCGTGATGTCCGTGATTACAATGGAGGGCAGGCTTTACTATGGAAATCCAATTGGAAAGCCCTTAAACTGGTGTCCTCGTTACGTCAGAAGGGAGATTATAAAAAGACTGCTTCAGTTTCCTTTGCATTTTCAGAGGGCACTTCCTTTACGACAGATTGGGATGTAGATTCAAGGTCTTTTCCCTCTCTACCACCAACTCAGCAGCCCGAAGCACGCCAGCAATGGATTCGTCAACAACAGGGGGAAGAAGAAAGGAACTTTAATAGAAAAAGAGCAACTACAACATCTACATCAGCAGGTGAAGAACACTTTAAATGAAGCAGATGGCAGTAGCTGTGCTGTTATTAATGAGGTATTGTTGGTTGCTAATTTATCTGGGTGTTGTTTAACAGATGAACAACTAGGAGTAGTAAACCTGGGCTAAAAATTTGTACCAACAGTTTTACCATATTGGTATATTATTGAACAGGAATTGTTTAGATTATCACGAAAACTTCAGTTAAAATGTCATTTTGATGCCAATACATATAACATTATTATGGGTACATCTGAAGATGAATTGTTTTATTCTTGTGATTCTGAAAGTTTTTTGTATAATGAATTAGATAGTAATACTAATCATAATGCCTACTGTCTGCTTAACACATCTGGTATTAAATATAAAAGTAGTTTTATACCTTCATTTATTAATGAAACTGTTAAGAATTTTATGGCTATGCTACGGTTTTCTGTGGAACAGATATATAGTAAATTTAGACATCACAAATCATCTATTTGTTACAATTTAACTCAATCTGAATGGACGGCACTTAAGGAACTTGTAGATAATAAAAACTTGATCATAAAACCAGCCGATAAAGGGAATAAAATTGTGATTTTACATTACAGACAATACCTTAAGATGTGTTATTCACATCTACAGGATACAAGAATTTACAAGGCTGCTGATATTGAAATTTATTATGAAGCATTAAAGCAATACGAAGCCTTATTAACTAAGGGACAATGTTTAGGTTACTTAACTAGGGAAGACTAAGGGACAACGTTTAGGTTACTTAACTAGGGAAGATGTAAATAAAAAGTTTAATATAGAGAAATGTACTATGGCAACTTTTTATTGTCTACCGTAGTTACATAAGGATGGGATGAATCCCCCATAGTTGCTGCAACTAAATACTTACTACATAATACTGGTACAGTTTTACATGATTTGTTATTGCCTTATGTATAACAACTAGATTCCTACATTACAGACACCTTTGATTTTCTTAACAAAATTTCCTTGATTAATTGGAATAGAATGTATTGGGTGACTTTGGATGTCACCAGCTTATATACTAATATTAAACATGCTGATGGTATTACAGCCCTGCATTCTATTTTGGAAGACTGTCCTTTATCGAACTATGTGATTGAGTGGATAGAATTTAGTTTAACTAATAACTATTTTTCTTTTAATAAACAGATTTTCCACCAGTTACAAGGTACAACTATGGGAATACCTTTTGCCCCCACCTATGCCAACTTGTTTATGGCTATGTTTGAAAGAGAATATATTTACCAACATGAATTCTTTGAAAAATATGTGATAAAATATTACAGATACATTGACAATCTTATTTTTATCTGTCAAGATGGCATAGAGACAGCTCAGGGCTTTATTGTTGATTTACAATGTAACCAATATAATTTGTCCTTTGATGGCCTAAAATTTGGAACACACTGATTTTCCAGATGTACATCTTGTAGGTACTGACAGACATGAAATTTTTACCTCAGTATTTAGAGAATTCCAGGATGGGGGCAGTTTCTACATGGTTCTTGTTTTCATCCAACTCATCTAATTAATTCCTTACCATATGGGGAACTGTTGCGACTTCATAGACTTTGCAATAATATTGGTAGTAATAAATCTAATCACGAGATATATACAAGGTAGTAATAATGAACTGCAAAATAATTTGTATGTGGTTATGACTTATAACATTCTTAATGAGCAGATACAAGAACAGGTTAAACACTATTGGAAATTTTTGTTAAGAGAAGAAAAGTTTAAAAAGTTATTAAATTATCATCCTCTTTTCCCTTACAAAAGAGGAGCTAGTTTACCAGATAAATTGATAAAATCTTATTTTACTGCCCCCTGAGGAAAATTTAATAGAAAATCCATGACCTAGGGGAACTTTACCCTGTGAGAAATGTAATGTTTGTGAGTTGGTGGTTCAAACCTGTGATAAAATTCGAAATAAGAATTTTAATGTTTTAGGGAATTTTTCATGTACTACTGAAGGAATTGTATATGCTTTACATTGTCCTTGAAACTTAGTCTATATAGGTGAAAGTAAAATAATGTATATGTGCCGAGTGTAGGAACATGTTCGAGATATGAAAAATGTGAAATAGAAAGTTCTACTGCTGTCCATTTTAAAGAATGTCACAATAATGACTATAAGTTATTACAAGCTACTGTTTTAGAAAATAATTTTGTAAAGTTAGGAGATGACATTATGTTAAAAGACAAATTATTTAAAGCATCTTTATTCTTAAATACAATACTCTGGTTCCATATGGTCTTAATTGTGAAATTAATTGGAAGTATTTGATTTAATTGTTTATTTAATTGTTTTTTAATTGATTTAGTAATTGACTGTAGTTGGTATTTAAGGGGAATGCTTTAGTACTTGTGCGTATACTTCTTGAAGACTGATTTCTTGGCAGGGGTTTGAGCCGCTGGGACAGAAGGTATAGCTGAGGAAGGAGATGGAATAAATAATTTGAGGACCAGCTTATTCCTTCTATCTGCAATGGCCCAGGGAAGGAAACCCTTGAAGATAGAGCATGCCACTTCAAGGTGTGCATGCCCTAGACAATAAATGCACTCCCTGTGGGCTTCAGATACAGGGATCGTTTGCCCACAGGAAGTGCATTTTTTAAAACCAACAGGTTTGTCAGACTTCTCTGACATAGTAGAAGGAAAAGGGAAAGAAAGAAGAACAGTGGAATGGAGAAAATGCAGCAGACAAGAGCAGACTAAAAGTAAAGAGTTTTTTTTAACTAATACAAAAAGGCTAGAAGGGTAGGAAGAGAAAGAACAGGCCAAAGGCCAACTTACAGATTCACAAAAAATGTTGAAAAGGAACCCATGGAAGAGCTCTAAATGGATCACGATGACGGGCAGCAAACTCGATCTGAGGTATCTTGGAGAAGTGAGGGATTATGGGTAGGGTGGGAAGAGCTCTAGTTTGGAAGCTTTAGCTTGCTAACAGCAGAGTCGGTTCCGAGGTGGGAACCGGAACCCCACAGGTTTGATAAAGACTGAACAGACAACATCAGATCAATTGTTCAGTTATAATTAACTGCACAGAAGGGACACTGACCATACATCACACACTGGATGTAGTGGTTAGTCTGTATGTCTTCTCCCAAGGTCCAAGAAAATGACTCCTTCCTTCAGTAAACATTACAGGACTAACAGGGTTTCTCTCTTCTACAGCTCTCCACCAACCCCAGATATATGCCCCCACTGACTATTGGCAATTAATATTTACTGACTTTATTTACATAAATGTAAGGTGTATTTTTTCTACTGCTGACATACTCCAAAACTGATTATCTGGTAACCTGTTGCTAAGAACACATTACAAATTATACCCAGTCACTTGTTTGGTACTACTGCCCTCATTTTCCTCCTGAAAATTAATCAGATTTTTTTTTTTTTTAGCTACAGCACACTCCTAATGTTCTGCTGACCAAATGACAATAATAAAACACTGATCTTCAAATACTGATTGGCACAAACATTAACTAAGAACATTCGAATGTATACCCACAGCCTCATAATGCTGCCCCTGTACACCTTACATCTAGAAAACAGAGACATAGCTAGTGTAGGGTAGGGTGAAGGGGGCAGTCCCACCAGTAACGAGTGTTAGGAGACAGGTATTCAGTACATACCAGGACTAAGAAATGCAGCAAGCAGGTTTGCTATATTTTAAAAGGAAACAGGAGCTTTTTGGGGGGTCTTCAAATAAAAGATGGAGAGGGGTGGAGATGTCAGATAGTGAGATGGTAGTGGGTGAAATAATAGCTAGATTAAACTCTGTGTGGTCCCTGAAAATATATCATTTTCATATATTGCTCCCCTATAGCTAAAACAATGTCTAAATGCACAAGCCTATTTCTGAGCAAGTTATGCTCAAGTTTATGTTGCGGATATAAGTTTAGACACTTGTAGGTACTCTGGCCTCAGGAAGTTAAGTTCCTCAAAAGTAAAATGTACTTACCCTTGTCGTCTTTTAGTACCTACACTCTGGCAAGAAGACCCAACATAGTGTCCCATTCGTGTAACGTGCCTTTAACCATCTCTGGCAGTTTAGAAACAAACCCAGCTGGACAGAATACAATTGTATATTTTTTTCAGTGGCAGTAGCCATAATTGAACTTGTGTAGGTGACTGACCTAATTACCTGCATTTCCTATTAGCACTGTTTGCCTACAGTAAGCTTTTAACTCACAAATGGTGTGCTGTTTTCTATTTAGGTATATCTTTGTAACCTAAACTGCAGTCGTAGCATGCACACTCCCGTAAGAATGGATATCTCTCAGTCTTATTTCTAATTTGCCCTCCCAAACCTAACGAAAGCTTACCTTTTAACGAGCTGTCTTCCATCACCCCAGTCCTCTCAAGAAAGTTTCATCTGTATATCAATCAGCTCATGATAAGTATAAAAGAAAAAAAACAAAATAAAAACAAGAGAACAATATAACTATCTGATATCTAACCCTCACTTTGGGGCAGAAGATGCGTAACTTCTCATCAAAATATTTTTTCTTTAAATTTATTCTATGGTTCACTTGCTTTCCATTACAGCATCTAATCCACCATAATGTGACAGAACATTTAATGCCAGAACAGGTTTTCTTTAGCTTTCTGTGGTCTGGAATTGCTGTACACTATTCTTAACAACACAACTGATTTCTTTCTCACAGACAGTTTTTCTAAGGACTTTTACCTAGTTGCATACCATCTCTGAGTCTCAATCTGCTCCTTTCGCCTGTTCTACCCATGGGCTCTGCTTCCCTACCCTACCCCCAAATCCCATACACCTGTCTACCTCTACATTTACAGTTAACTGAACCACTGCCCTTCCTACATCTCCTCCTAAATCCTGCCTTCTGTCAAACTACCCAGCCTATGCACCTCATTTCTCCAATTTATAATAATAATAGTCAACCTCTTGAATATTCTTTGTCCCTTTTATAAACTGCCACATTATTTGCATACAAATTATAATCTGCCACATTCAGGAACTAATCAACTCCTAACATCTACAGTACTACGCCTTCTAGTTTACTTTCCATTCCATCTAGTTTACCTACAATATCCAGCACTGTAGCTCCTAAAAAATTTCTTATTTTCCTGCACTTTGCTGATGCTCCTCTGCCTGTGCACCATAATCCCAAACAGACTTTTTTTACACTCCTATTCCACTATCTTGTTTCTCTTAACACTTTCTACTTGTCCAACCTTAACTATCTCAGTTTCTATCCCAGATTTTTTACTCTCTCTCCTTTTACTAAATTTACTAGCCTTACTTCACCAGGTTCCTCCTAATTCTCCTCATTATACTCCTTTTATTTCTGCTCTCTTATCCCATCACATTCCAATCTCACCTAAATGTATCTCTCCCACTAACACATCCTCCCTATACCACAGCACTCCACATTACTCTATATCCATCACTCCTAATCTTTCTCAAATCTCTCCTGTTTTCTTTGTTAAATTTAAAATCTTTCACTACCCCTTCTATTTACCTAACACCAAACACATTTCATATAAGTCCACAACAAAAACTATTTTATCATACCTGATCAACAATCTCCTATTACTCTGTGGTGATATTCACTCTAATCCTGGACCAACCAACACTCCCTCTCTAGCCTCTTGTCTCACACTTATAACTCACAATAAACTAAAAATTTTCTCCATAAATGAGCATAGTATATGTAACAAAGTCAGCGAGTTCCATGCCTGGATTGCCCAGTACAGCCCCAACATACTTGTAATCTGAGAAACCTGTTTCAAATTTCACATCAAAGACTCTGAAACACTTTCCCCAGGTTTTAATATCGTTAGTGCAGAAAGTCTTAATAGAAAAGCTGGAAGAGTCGCCACAGTTTATCCTAGTTGTTACACCCTCACCACCATAACCATCCTATATCCACATTCAGCAAAGCCAGACTAATTGTTTCTAATTTCAGCTTAAACAAACACAAATCTCTGCATTACTGCTCTTTAGATTCTCCCTGGAAACCATTTATCCACTCTGAGTCTCATCCAACATTTCTTATGAAACCATAATCCTAGGGATGTTAACACTGGCTGAAACTTACTTCACATTTCCCTACTAATAGCATCAACCTCTGGTTTTCCTCAACTAATAGATCACCCCATCAACATCATAAATCAAACCAATCTGATTCCATTATACACTGGATTTTAGTCTCACACCCAAATAACTTTATTCAATCTATAATACTCCACGACACTATTAGTGACCATCATCCTACCAGTACCACCAGATTTGTCTCTCTGCCTGCCTAACATACTAACAAGAACACTCATGACCTAATCCACTCATCTTTACGAATAGCTTAGGCTCTATAAAATGGTCTTTCCTTACATACTTACCACTACATGAAGCAGTTAACAAGTACAACTCAATATTTCTAGACACATTAAACACAGCTTTGCTTCTCCCTGAAGGAAAAATGGTTAAACCTAATTTCTCTCCTTGGCTCTCTTCCCAGACTCAATTATGAGAAACATAGAAAAGGCCGGGGAAAATATATCTGAAACAAAAATAACATATTAACCTACTACATTACAAAGAACTGTGCAATCTGGTCAAAAACATGTACACAAATAAATATAGTACTCAGACCCTCAACATACCAATAAGTCCAGTCCAAACAAATTCTGGCAATTTATCAAGAACATTTTACAACCCAGAACTAATTCGGTGCCACAACCCTCCACTAACCAGATTAATTCAGACATAGCTTCCTGGATTAATTCCTACTTTATTGGCAACATTGCCTCCATTGCCAATTTCTCTACTGCTTACACTACTCTCTTATCTCCTTTGACCTCCACCCTGCATCCTTTCTCTCTAAACCCATCCCTACCCACCTCTACATCTCTTATTAAAGACTTACTTAGCAAACTCAAACCTTTTTCTCCTTCTAAAGACAGTCTTCTCAATGAATTTCTAAAAATAACCACTGATTCCATAGCCTACCCTGTCTCTATACTCATTAACAGATCTATTAATAAAGCATATGTTCCTTCCCTCTGGAAAAAAGTTCATTATCCACTCCACAAAGGTGGAAATTCCACAGAATAACTACAGGCCTACTGCAATACTGTCTTCTCCATCCAACATTCTTGAAAAAATGTATCTACAAATAATTCCTGCAGCAGTTACTTGAAAATAAACTACTCTTTCACACTCAACACAGATTCAGGCCTGCACATGGTACCAACATGGCTCTTTTATAGACACCATCAATAAAACCAGAGAAATGGGTAAAGTTCATATCAACCCTAATTCTTGATGTTTCTAAAGCTTTTCATACAGTCTCTCATCCTATTTATCACAACTTTCTTATTTTGGCTCTATTGATAGTACTGTACTATGGTTTTCCAGTTATCTATCCAACAGACATCAGTCAGTTAAATGAAACTTCACTCTAGTCCCTTATCTACCAGTTAGTACTGGAGCACCACAAAGCTTGATTCTAGGCCCTCTCCTCTTTAATATATTCAATATCAGTCTTTCTTCTGCCTCCAAACATGCAACCCTTATACAATATGCTGATGACTCCAGCTCTAATTTGCTAACAACCGTACTCAACAACAAACTACAACACAAGATACTTTTAACGTCATTGAGGACTGGCTTACCAATAACCAACTTTTACTCAATCCCAATAAAACAAAACTCTTATTATTCTTTCCTAAGCAGCATTCTCTCGACAAACTCAATTTTACAATTTCATCACTAAACATTACTGTAATTGACATTGTTCCTCATTCTAAACTATTAGGTGTAACAATTGATGACAATCAAGTTTGACTTGCATGTAAATAACATCAACAAACTGACCCATCATAAACTTGGCATGTTGTACAGGTCTAAACAATTCATAACCAACTCCACAAAAGCTAAACTTGCTTCCACTTATCTCTTTCCTTCCCCTTTCTCTATGCCTCCTCTATTATAACAAATCTTCACTTGTCCCTTAAAAATAAACTAATCCAATGTTACAACAAAATAGCCAAATTTGCTACTGGCCAACTCCATAAACTGCATCACTGCCTATCAAAAAAAAATTAATTGGCTTGAATTTCCACACCAGCTAACTTTAAATCAGCTATTACTAACTCACAAAATACTCTTCAATTCCTCAGTTTCTCCTGCCACCTCTTCCCTTTTAAAATACTATCTTCCTCATCGGGAACTGTGCTCTTCAGATAAAAAACTATTATCTGTTTATAAACGACAGAGGTCAAGTGGTCTCAGCCTCTACACTCACTGTGTAGCCAAGACCTGGAAAAACTTGCCAGTATCACTCAGACAGGTTATCTCACTACCATACCTCCAAGAAACTGCTCAAGGAACACATCACTGCCTTCACATAAAAACACAAACCATTCACCCACCTTTCCGGAGGGTCTCAATAAAAATCTACCCAAACAGCAGAGACCTCCAAAGGCAGAAACGCACTCAACCACCACAACACAACACTAATCACGAGACACATAACTCTCTTAAAACAGTGCGCCACTCAACCAAAGCCCTTAAGGCAGAACAGCATGTCCAAAACACTACTTATAGGTGACTTGATAGTGAGGCACACTGATATCCCACTCACTAGGTTGAATAAGGAAAAAGTAACAGTCAGCTGCCTGTCAGGTGCCAGGATGTACCACATAACGCATGCACTCAGGTCCCTCAACAACAGGTACAAATATGACTATGTCATTGTACATGTTGGGTGTGAATGACCTAAGATGCACCTCCCTGGACTACATGAAAAGAGACATGGAGGAGCTCTCGGATTATGTAGCCCAGGAGGGTAAGACCCTAGCCCTGAGCAGCATCCTACCATCACCCAGAATGGATACCATAGTACAAGCAGAAAATGATCAATTTCAACAAATGGCTAAGTTTCTGGTGTCATTCTAAGGGGATCCAGTATCTGTCTGCCTGGGATGACATGATTAACAGACCTTGATGCTTTGCCAGAGATGCTCTGCATCTGTCACCCTTGGGCTTCCGGATACTGGCCAAGGCTCTTGCCACCCCTATAGTGCCTTTTTTTAGGTGGTGTTCCAAAGACCATATTACCACCGTAACAGCTACAAACAAATGCAATCTGGGGGTCATGCTGCTCAATATGCTAGAAGTCTAAATCTAAAAATGCACTCACTCGAAGCACTCCTTAAAATGGATAACATTCACATTTGTGCTGTAACAGAGACCTGGTTCAAAGCATCAGAAAGCACCCCTGCACTACCAGGCTATAACTCATTCCACACCTTTCGGCCCCAGAACTTGGACCAAAGTTCCAAAGGTGGTGGTTTCCATATTCATAAAGGATGCGCACACCTCCAGACTGGTAGCCCAACATAACGCATCAGAGATACTTCAGGTGCAACTAACATTGGGTAAGCAGCGATTCAGGTCATAGCCTGCTACAGGTCCCCAACAATGTCCCAAGACTCACACTCCACATTCCTAAGCACACTGGAGAATATCAGGGTCCAACCTAACACTATCATACTGGGCGACTTCAACTATCCCTCTATTAATTGGGAAAACTACTCATGTACCAATACACTTGCCCATTTCTTGGAATTCATTAATTCAAATGCCCTGGACCAGCTCGTTCTTACCCCCACTAGAGGTAGCAACATCCTTGACCGGGTCATTACTAACCTGGGTGACTGTTGCTCTACACCAATAGTTATCTCCTCCCTGGTTAGATCCAAGGCTGCAATAGTACCTCACAAGGCCTTAAACACTTGTCCTATATGGACAGACTTAAAAAAATCCAACTATTCTGTCTCATATCGCCTACTTAGAGGTGATTTCTGCTTAACATCCAAAGCCATGTCTGATCCATGCTACATCTAAAGAAATCCTAATCCCTCCACACCACACGCTCCAGTGACCTCAACCTCATTACTACAATCAACAGAACATGCTGGAGGGACAGGTTCACAACCCAGAGACTGCCCATGCTATGGAATAGACTTCCCATACATGTCAAACAGAGCACCTCACTGGCCCTCTTCAAGAGAAACCTTGATGAGTGGATGGGAAATAGAAAATTCACCCAGAGGATCACTCCAATGGCTCTACTCGACAGAGGCACTGGGAACTAAGGTCAGGTGGCACAATGTCAGGGTAATCCTATGGGCTAGGTTTGCTAAGGCTCTAGGGCCATAGCCTAGTACACGCCTATGATCTCTGTCTAAATCATGGATCTGCTCTTGTTCTTCTCCTTCCTAGCAACTGTCTCCATGACATCCAGCCATGTAAACTACCTACACTTCAACCTTTTACCCCTTATTGCTCTTCTATTACTATAATACTACAACTACGCAAACTAGACTTTCAACTCTTATTTTTCTAATTTACTACTTTTTTACACATCTTAGCTCTACTGATATGCTTCTCCTCTCACTCAGAATCTATACTCTGTTCATCTGTATTAACAGATAAGCTATATTAGTTTAAATGAATATCTTGTTAGAAAAGTACTGAACTAATTCATGTATTTCAAAAATTTTGTAATGTTACTTAGGTTCATGTGTAATTCTTTTTGTTCTTTGTCTTTTGTGGAGCGTTTCTTCATAAGTCTTTGATGAAAAAAAGTCAGACCTTCCTGGTTACCAAATGTCAAATAAATACTGTAAATTAATAAATAAATACATACATAAATAAATAAAGGACTGTGCCTGCATATATCTTTGGTCATAATAATTTAACATAAGTATAATCTTTTTTTTTTTTTTTTGCTGCTGCTACAAGATGAGTTTTAACCCTGCTGGTCAATTAGTTATCAGTGTGTGTGTGTGTGTGTGTGTGTGTGTGTGTGTGTGTGTGGGGGGGGTTATATGCTTCCACTATGACTCACCAAGTTAAAACTTGATGAGGAGCTAACTCGTAGAGCACAACTGGCCGGGAACTGAACCTTAAGGAAAACTTTCAATGCCTATATGGTAAGACATGCCCCCCCGACACCATGAATTATATACATACATACAAAAATACATATACATACATGATAACTCCACATAAGCACCATCCAGAGAGATGAAATTTTGCAAAAAAAAAGTAAATTATTGCTAGTGGGCACGAAGACACTACACTGCCAGTAATTCCCTATGGGAAGAAAAGAATAATGGGGGTCCATATTAGTGAAATGAACTCAACTGACAGAGCTGTGTCCAGTTTTCACTCAAGGTGTAGGGAAGCAATTTCACACATATGTTTTGCAATGCTGACTTCTCCTACTGACTATGACTTCAATATAATCTTACACTACTGTCTGTTGGGCAACTTATTACCAAATAAATCTAGCCTGTAAATTTAGACAATGTCTTGTTTTTGTTTTTATGAATTGATACACAAAGCACCATTTTTTTGTATTTTGCACCAAAATCATGTAAAATTATAAAATTAGTACCAAGTATGAAAACAAAGGAATTCATATCTGACATTTTAGACTAGGTCATTCTTTCAACAAAACTTGAATTTCTCCTGCCAGTATTCTTAACTCTGTAGTCATTTTTAAATTTGCTTTTACACTCTTGCAAACAAAAATCTGTTTTTTATCTGCTTGTATAAACCACTAAAATTACAAACAATAATAACTGTGCTGACTGGAAATCAGAGTAACATTCACCAGCATAACACAGAATTTCAGGTAATGAAAATTAGTCTTCATTATTTCAGTAAATGTAAACTAATAGCATTGCCCACAATGAGCAGTTTAGTGCAAACCAACTACAGAATCCAGTTCTGCACCATGTATAAGCATGATGCATGACTTCAGACATCACAGGTCTGAGGCTGGAGTTCATGCAAGGTAGATGGCACATTACAGTTTGAGTTTGATTATTTTTATATAAGGTCATTAATGTTTTCTGCAGCTTTAAACTGGAAGATGAGTTAGTAGCAAACATGTTATTTAGGGTTGCCTAATCAAACCGACTCTCCCGTATACTGTTTTAAAAAAGGAAACAGACTATTGGAGTTTGTAAATCAGCTGATTTACTGTGCATTTTTTTACAGAAAAGCATAGTAAATCAGCCGAAATCAGGAATGGAAAAAAGAAGCCGTTCCCATCACGGTGATGTCATAAAATGGGCAGGATGTTGGCAGGAGAAGGGTCGAGTTGGGCGGGGTTACTGGTGATGCGAGGGGTGTGGCCTTACTCTGGTTTTAGTCACAACGAAAGGTGGCAAACCTAATGTTATTACATGATCCACATTTTTTTATGAATATAAATATGCATTTATTATTAAACATATATGCAAGTATCAATGAATATTACATGAGATGGGCATGAGAGTAACATTACCAACATATATTTACTTAATGTTTTACTTTTTTCTTTTGGGTCCATTTATCTGCGAGTCACTACAAATTATATATTTTACTAGTTGAAATAAAATCTAACTCTGGGAGACTCATGTTTTACTATTACAAATGGGAAGTACAGACTAATCTACAGAATGTCTTCCGCTAAATGCAAAGTATAAAATCTTCAATTGATTATCTGTTAATTGCCTTATTGACAACATTTCACACCTGCAGATAGCTGGCTTTCACAACAAAAAAGCTCACATTTAAAAAATAGCTTGCCTGCAAGTACAGTTTATATATGAAACTATAATATGGAAAGCTCCTATTCAAAACTATTTTTACAGCTTGTTGGCTGACTACCTTTTAACATTTAAGCACTCCTAGAACCCTCCCTAAATCTGCACATGACATGCTAAAGTACATGGAATTTCTCTGTAAACTTTCCCATAAACTGAATGTACTGACTCCTATGCACTAGGTCAAAAATGAATAACCGCTTCCTTGCATACCTCACTACCTCTTAGCACAAGAAATCTGAACAAAGCATAAAATAACTGATGGGGCTGGGCAAAGGCCCAAAAATAGTAACAGATTTTTAAATATTGCTCATATAAACTTAGCAGGTGCTAGAACAACAGGTTTTATGTTGACACGTGTTTTTAAAGAATATAAATTCTGAAACTCAAATGTCTGTCATTATTTAGCAACTTCAGTCCTTAGTGATTTGCCAGAAAACCACAAATTTTATGAGAAGCAGACCAAAATATGAGGCAAAAATGTGGATAGTCTATGAAAATCTGGACAGTTGAGAGGTATGCTTCTCAGCACTTACCACAGATGAGGGTTCTTTGCAAATTTTTCTGACACTTGATCCCAAGCTTCCAGATGAGAAAGTGGAACACAAATCAGATTCCTGCACCTAGAACATTCCTTTTTGGGGGTATGGAAAGAATCCAGACACACCACAGACTTGCTTCAAAGATCATAGTGCTACTTTCCCATAATCTATACTAACAGTATCTACAGCCACTCTTGGTTTCCTGAACACTGGAAGACTTCTCAGTACTTTTTTTTCATCCTGCTCCATTACCAAGCCCTACATCAAGCTGTATCAGCTATACCTTGCAGTGTTGAAGCTTGTGTTGCAAGACTAATGAAGTAGAAGCAAATACTCTTGTTGGAAATCTCTATACCTAAGCATAGTCAGAAAATTAACATAATGTGCTCTGACTTCAGCAGCAAATTTGTGACAGTAACTCCATGTCAGATCCTATGACTGGGTTAATTCTCTTCACCAATCACAATTTGTAACTTTTTCCTTTGAAAGCTCCCACTCTCAGGAGCACATGCAGTGACAAAATGTGCCAGCTTCAAATGCAATTCTAGCCTCTGATTTACCAGTCTGTCCCAAACCATTATCAAGCATGCTTCCTTTAATAAGAATAGCACTAAAAAGTTGATACCCAAACCAAATGCAGGTATTATAGAAATACATGCACGCAAGGGCGCCCGCAGGCAGGTGCAAGGGGGGTGCACTTGCACCCCCCTGGAATCAGCTGGCCGGGAGATTAATTTTAGTTTCTTTTTTTAAAAAGGGCATTCTTCTTTAAGAACACTCTTTACGTACAGTCGTACAGATGGAGCAGGTGTTTGCGACTTGTTTACGTCTTCTCCGTCTGTGCAACTGATGGATTACATTATCTTCCACGCGGAATTTGAATTTCGGGAGACATTTGGACTACTGACGAATGTACAAGTGAGAGGTAGGTGTGTGCTTGTGTGTTTTAAGTGTTTAAGAGGTGTGTGTAAGAAATAGGTAGGGGTGTGGATGTAAGAAGTAAGTAGAGGTATTTATGTAAGAAGTAGGTAGGGGTGTGTGTATGCATTTATTCAAGAAGTAGGTAGGGGTGTGTATGCATTTATGTAAGTAGTAGTTAGGGGTGTGTATGGGTTTATTTAAGAAGTAGGTAGGGGTGTGTGTGTGTGTGTAAGACGGAGGTAGGAGTGTTAGTATGGGGTGGGGGGTTCATACCTTGGCCATACCTCTCAATTGTACAGGTTATCGCAGAATGTCCAGATTTGTGCCTCATACTTTTTGGTGTGTTCCTCCAAAAATCTGTCCCTTTCTGGCACACAGCTGTGGATTGGATCCTGTGTGTGACGTGGGATACCATTACTCACCAGTTTGTACTGCTGACACTTAAAAAATATAAATCCTGTTAACTGGTAGGTGGGTTTGTGTTCTTGGTCTGGTGTCATTTTGTGGAATGAGGACATAGGTTTGTGGGAACACATATTCCCACTGAGTATAGTTTATTTGTTGATGACTGTTGTTTACTTCTGAGTCCACCTTTGCAGTTTTGCCATACATTGGTTTGTGGTGATGGTCCCAAAGTGGCAGTTTACACTTCTGAGCCACAGGTGTCCTGTAAAGAAGAGATGCGATTTGTGTAGGTTCTAAGGCTGAGGGGAGCTTCTTGTCTTCCTGTTTTACTGTCACTGGAATTAAAGTTGGCAAAATTGTAGTTTATGTATTTCTGGATTAGAAGAGAAAGATTACTTATGATGTTCTGTAGTCCTATCTCGCCTTCATTCTTACACATGGGTTCAGAGCCAATCCTCGGCTCCGACTCGGTCTTTTTACAAGCTCAAAGTCTTCTAGTTGGCTCGTGGCTAGGTAGGTATCCCATGGTGCACCAGTACAATCCCCAGATCTTGTTTGTCACGTCGACGAGTTCAGATGTGCTTCTTCTTGGCCGTGGCCAAGTCTAACACATTTTGCTATTTTTTTTACTAATTTGTGCTGTTTTTTTCAGATATAGATAGATTCATATAGCTTTTGTGAGTGTCGTTTCTGTAGTTTAGATAGTTTAGCTATTTACTGTGTATTTTTCATGTGTGGATAATTATTGCTGAGAACAGTTGGCCATTGGCCTTATTGTTCTCACTGGTATCCTGTGTGCCAGTTAGTTTCTCTCTGGACTTTTTGCCCTTAGATTTTCTAGTAGTTTAGATATTGTTGATGTGGCAGAGATGAAGATGTTAAGATTTGCAATGGGTGTGATGAGGATGGACAGGATTAGGAATTAAGTATATTAGAGGGTCAGCCCAGGTTGGTAGGTTTGGAGACAAAGCCAGAGAGGTACGATTACGTTGGTATGGACATGTGCTGAGGAGGGATGCAGAGTATATTGGGAAAAAGATGCTAAGGATGAAGCTGCCAGGTAACAGGAAAAGAGGAAGGCCTGAGATAAGGTTTATGGATGTGGTGAGAGAGGACATGCAGGTAGTTGGTGTGACAGAGCAAGTTGCAGAGGACAGGAAGAAATGGAAACAGTTGATCTGCTGTGGCGACCCCTAACGGGAGCAGCCGAAAGAAGAAGATACTGTTGATTATTAGTAGTTTTAGGCGCGTTTGCGCTTAGTTTAACTGTTTGTGCAGTACTTTGTAGAACTTAGATATAGCATTCTCAACGTGCTGTGTTGTTAGTTTAAGCTAGCTTTCTTGTGGACTTCTCCACATAGTTGTACTGTATTTGCAATTAGCTGAACGAGGTTCTGACCTTCGTTCTTTATCTCTGAGTTGTTAGAGTTTCTTTTCAGGTGTGTGTGTGTAACAACATGTAATGCACTCCAACCCAATGGCACAATCAGTGTTTCTTTTTAAAACTGTATAGCGTATATGCATTCATAGACAATTCATTGATAATTATACACAATTAAAGTCATAATTATTTGCAAATAAATAAAACAATAATAATAACATGAACTCTCCGTTGTTGCAAGTGTTGCTTTTTATCAAACTTACACTTGTGGACAGCATTATATTTGGAGTGCTGTTTCATTTCAAACGAACTTTTACATGTGCAGGACTGTTTTTACATTGGAGCCAGTGTTTCCAGTTTGTTGTTTTTAACAGTTTCGCAGTTTTCATTGTTTGGTACAGATGTCTAAGGAGGTCAAAGATCATAAGCCCTCTAGGTTTAAAAAGTGTGTGAAATGTTCACAGAAGATGTCTATTACGGATGGCCACAGTAACTGTGTATACTGTCTAGGGGCCATCCATTTACAGGAAACGTGTCATTTTTTGTCACTCATTTAGTGCCAGGGTATTGCAGGAGAGAAAGAATAAACTTATATTAAAAGGTCTCCTTAAACCCTCCTTTGAGGAAGATCTGGCCAGCTCTTCTTCCTCTTCTAGGTTGCATAGATCCAAAAAGGACAAATCAAAACCTTCTAAGAGGCATTCCCTGGCACCGGCTGGTGCATCGGAACCGCCTCTCAAAATTCTAAAACTGACAAGTCTGCTTCCTCCTCGGCTCCACTGAGTTCGGAGCCAATCAAGGGTAATACAACTATGGCTACAGTGTCGGCACCAGGCAGTTCAGAGCCGACCTCTGATTGCAGACATCGGAGCCAGTCTACGGAAGGTCCCCCATACTACAGAGATCTAGATCTCCCACACTGTTTTACAGATCTTCCAGGAGCCTATCGGAAGAAGATGTGGAGAGAGTAGTGCTGAGACTCCTGAAGTCATCTGCCTTACCTAAAATGCTGTTGGCTCCGACCCAGTCAGTTCTGGAGCCACTTGAGTCCGTCTATCCCTTCTGTGATTCCTCCTCCGAGCCGTGCTGGGCTTTTGGAGCCAGACTGCTCTATACCACTGGTGGACCCCTCGGTTTCAGCTCCCCCTGAGGTTGTCTCGGAGCTGAGTTACACTCCGACACCTTCAGTGCCATCCGTGGTGTCTAGCAGCCGAAGCTTCCCTGTCGGCCCTGACAGGGATGCCTTGAACCGGACCTCTTCGGTTCCTAGCCTTCCTCTCAGTGCATTGGCTACGGTGACCCTACATCTATCTCGGAGCCAATGGCTCTGAGGCTGATGGCATCCTCCGTCACCTCGGAGCCAGAGAGGTTGGCCTTTGAGATGATGAGCAGTGTGCTGTCCCGATCATCAGCTCCACCCAGGGGTACAGACACTCTTCCCCCTCGGGCACCTACTTCCATCTCAGCACCTACTCCCTCTCTGGACAGCAGAGACCCGCGGCCTCAGGAGCCTTTTCCAAGACCTCCCCGGAATATCCTTCTGAGAAGCCCCCATGGAAGAGGACATACAATAGGAAGCATGTAGACTCTAAGGATGAGTCTCTTACCGCTGACACCGACCTCGAGAAGTCAGAAGGGTCCCCCAAGTCATCTTCTGATGATGTCTCCTTTGTAGACATCTTGGACATCCCTTAAGCAGAGGTGCGGCTGACCCACTGTTTGCCCTGCTGATGAGGTGTACCTGAAGGCTTTCAGGTTTCAACCTTCAGCCTCTTAGGTGTCTCCACCCTTTGACGAACTGTTAGAGCTTATTAGTCAGAAGATGTGAGAGACTCCTGATGCCATGGAGCCAGTCCCCAGGAGACCAAACATATTTTCTATCAGCTCCCAAGGAGAAGGAATTTTTTATCAAAGGGTGTTCCCATAGATGCCATGGTGGTGACGGCGGCCACTAAGAAGGAGCTAGCGGAGACTTCTTCTTCTGTCCATCCACTGAACAGAGAGTCTCAAACGATGGACAGATATGGGAAGCATATCGTTTTGTCAGTGGCATTTACTCATAGATCACTGAACTACCTAACACACTTTTCAAGGCTTCAGAGAGATCTCCTTAAGGAGATAGGAGAGACTTTACAAGGTAAATCCACTGAGGGAGTCCCTGAGAAGGTGTCTGCTCAGTTGTCCACCTTGAATTCTATTGTCAACTTGTTCATGAGGCTGTCTTTTGCAGCCAATGGAGCGAGCAGGGCAGTGGGTTTAGGAGTTTACCTAAGGAGGCATTCCTGGATGCGCTTGTGTAATCTTGCGGAATCGTTCAAGTCTACCTTTACCAACGCCCCCAGTTCTTCATTGTTTGGACCGAAGGTAAAGGACACACTCACCCGGTGAGAGCAAGAAGGAAAAACACTCACTGCCATGGGAGTACGTTTTACCGTCCCCTCTAGACCGTATTCCAAAGGACAGAGAGGTGGTAAAATGTGGTTCAAAAAGTCCCAGAGGTTTTTCCAGGATGCACAGGGTGACTCCTCCTTCAGAGGCAGAGAAGGAGGGGGAAATGGTAAACATCACCATAGAGGCAGGGGCAGACTGCAAAACCAGGGAGGCCGTGATTCATTTCGGGGCCGGCCCTACCAGCGCTCCTGATGTGGGGCCCGATTGTGCTTCTCTGGAGCCAGTCGGGGGTCACATTTCTTTGTATCAGGAAGCCTGGCTAAGTATCACTTGAGACAGATGGGTACAAAGAATTATCACCAGAGGTTATTCCATACCCTTTTCTCTGCCACCTCATGTCCCCAAGCAGATCCCAGATGTTCCACTCATTCACAGGGATCAAGCAACTGTAGAAGTCAACAAGTTGCTCACAAACAGAGTCATCCAAACCGTCCCCGAAGACCAAGTAGGATTTGGAACTTACTCCAGATTCTTTTTAGTGCCAAAACGTACAGGGGACTGGAGGTCCATCTTGGACCTCAGCAAATTAAACAAATCTGTAAAGAAGGAGAAGTTCTGGATGGTGAAACTGCAGTCTATACTCCCCTTACTAGGGAAAGGCACTTGGATGTGCTCAACAGACCTCCAAGATGCTTACTACCACATAAAAATGGACAGGGTGTCGAGGAGTCATCTACGCTTCTGGCTGGGAGCCAGTCGTTACCAGTTTTGTGCTCTGCCCTTTGGTCTCACCACAGCCCCCAGGGTGTTCAACAAGTGTATGGCAGTAGTGACAGCTCACCTGAGACATCTAGGATTCCAGGTGTTTCCGTATCTGGACGACTGGCTCCTGACCGCCCCCACCAGGCATCTACTTCTTCAGACCAGGGACGCCACTATTCAACTTTGTGCCCAGTTGGGGATTACTATAAATTGGGAAAAATCTGCCTTATCGCCTTCTCAATTTCTGATTTTTATCGGCGCAGAAATAGACACAGTAGCCATGTTGGCTTGCCTTCCAGTAGAAAGGGCACAGAATCTTGTACAACAAATTCACTGTCTTCTCCCTCTCTGAAAAGTAAAGGCCAAGATTGTTCTGAAGCTTCTATGGACCATGGCTTCTACCATACTAGTGCCTTTAGCCAGACTACACATGCGGATTCTTCAGTGGCTGCTGTCGTCCTAGTGATCCTTCCAACTGCCCTTAACTCACCACATCCTGTTGATAAGAGTCTTGCAAGAGGGACCTCAGTTGGTGGATTCAACCCAATCAGTTAACTACGGGCACTCCATTCCCTCGCAACCTGTTGCCACTGTGACCACGGATGCCTCACAGATAGTGTGGGGGGGCATTATCTAGGCAGGACTGTCCAAGGCACATGGCAAGATCACGAGGCCTACCTGCATATCAATGTTCTAGAGATGAGGGCAGTGCTCCTTGCGTTGCAAGCACTTCACGACCTTCTTCCTCTCTGGATTATTGCAATACAATCAGGCAACATGTTGGTAGTATGGTATCTCAACAAACAAGGCAAATCAGATCATACCCACTTTGTTTAGAGGCCATTCGGGTTTGGAAATGGGCGATATCTTCCCAGCGCTTTCTGGTGGTGACGCACATCCCAGGGACACACAATGTGATAGCCGACAAACTCAGCCAGGCAATTCTGATGCCTCATGAGTGGTCTCTGAAGCAGGAAAGAGCAGAGCAGATTTTCCGCAGATGGGGACAGCCTTGCTGCAATCTTTCTGCCAGCCCGATCAATGCCAAATGCAGCAGCTATTTCTCCCTCATTCCCCCACTGGGGGAGTCACTGAGAGACACACTTGATCATGAATGGCTTCTGGGTCTCCTTTATGCTTTCTCGCCCTTTTCTCTCATTTCCAAGGTTATTCAGAAAGTGAAACTGATGGGAAGCAAACTAATCCTCATTACTTCTTACTGGCCTCATCAAGTTTAGTTCCCCTTTCTCGGGCCTCACCTATTAGACGATCCATGGACTCTGGACCCAGTGCCAGATCTCTTGATCCCAGTCTATACATTTGACAGCTTGGCTGCTCCAGTTCCATCCCTAGTCAGGCTTCACGATTTCTCACCCTCTGTGACTCATTCTTACATCTTCTCATAAACCCTCCACTAGAAAATTATCCACCAGTAAATGGAGAAGATTCTCTATCTGGGCTGAGGAAAGGAATGTTGACCCTTATACTTCATCTATTCCGGTGGTATTGGAATTCTTGTCTGAACTTTTCCACCAGGGATCTGCGGCTCCCACAATCAGAGTTCATTTGGCAGCGATTTCCAATTTTCATTTGGGTCAACAGGATTCTAATCTGATGTCACATAGGTTGTGCAAGACCTTCCTTAAAGGTGCCACTTTGTTAACCCCCCCCCTTCAGGAACCGGTTGCTTCATGGGACTTGAATTTTGTTCTATTCAAATTAACGTCTCCACCTTTTGCGCCGGCCCATTTGTCTCCTTAGAAATTTCTGTCTTGGAAGACTTTGTTTCTGGTGGTAATCACATCTGCTAGAAGGGTTTCTGAGATACAAGCACTATCCATCAAACCCCCATATTTGATATTTCACAAAGACAGAGTATCTCTTCATACTAATCCATCCTTTGTTCCCAAGGTCTGCTCCCATAACACTTTGGACCAATCCATTGAGCTTCCGGTGTTCTTCCATAATCATTCCAACGCAGCAGAATACAGACTTCATCAGTTGGACGTTCACAGAGAATTACAGTTTTATTTGCACTGGACCAAGGAATTCAGGAAGTCAGACCAATTAATTATTTCCTTCTCTGACTCCAGATTAGGTCTCCTAGTTTCCAAAGTGACCCTCTCTAATTGGATCTCCAGCTGTATAGCTTATATTTACTCTTCTGATGATAAACCTTTACCTTTCAAAATTAAGGCTCATTCTATGAGATCTCAGTCTACTTCTGCAGCCTTTCAAGCCAAGGTCCCACTTGATATCTGTGCAGCAGCAACTTGGGCCACCCCTCACACATTTATTACTCATTACAAATTCGATTTGACCTCCAGGGGTAGAGCATCCTTTGGTTCCATGATACTCAGGAGTATTTTTCCTTGAGCCACCCAAGAATAAGGTGCTAGGGACGCTGTCCCATGTGTAAGAATAAAGGCGAGATAGGACTACAGAACATAAAGATGTTATGTACTCACCATAACGTTCCATGTTTGTAGTCCATCCCACCCTTCATTCTTACAAACCCACCCTCCTACCCCCATCCTGGAAGGATCTGGAGACAGAAGAATTATTATTAGGTGGAGACCTTTTATTACTGGGTTCTTTCTGCATTTTTTTTTATTTCTCTTTAGTTATCAGCAAACAAGATTTGGGGATTGTGTTGGTGCACCATGGGATACCTACCTAGCCACGAGCCAACTAGAAGAATTTGAGCTTGTAAAAAGTCCTCAGCTCTGACCGCATGTGTAAGCCTGAAGGGCGAGATGGACTACAAACATGGAAAGTTATGGTGAGTACATAACTTCTTTTTATTTCCATTTATTGAAAAATTGCTATCGCTAAAAAAACAGGTATGTGGCTATTCATTAGTCATCAGCTTGAAGCTTTTCATTGTTTCATTCTGTGTTTTTCATGTTTGTCAACATCTTGCAATGTAAACAATATAGGTGGGAAGGTAGTAGTTTTGTTTATTTGGTCGTGTTTGTGTTTCTGTACCTACTGCCTGCCACTTCACTTCAGAATCTCCAAGTAATCACTTGAAGTATCCTTACAATTCAAAGACTGAAAGACTACGGGTAGATTTATTTGTCTCTATTTTTAATTAGTGTAGTTTGCGCTGTCAGGCCTTTTTAAATCAATGTTTTAAGTAATATACAAAATATTTTAATTGGGTTGGCATGTTTTCAAGTGTGTATTTCCATCTGTTTTGGCAAATGCCAAAACTGTGTTGAAAGCTTTTTTTTTGTTTTGTTTTTTAGTGATTAGAGGAGTATTTAAAGGCAGTATGAGTAATGACAGAACAGTGGCTTTAGACATTGCATCATTCTAAGTAAGCATCTGAAAAAGAACATTTTAAGGAGGTTTTTGCTTTGTTTGCTTATTTTTATTTTATTTGAATTTGTTTACTAGGGCAGAGCACTGATCAGTTCTGACTAATTTCAGTTTCTGCATCTGATCAGACTTGCAAAGCAGATGAGTGCATAAACACATAAGTGACAGAAAAACAGTATTGTGGTAGAGTAATGGAGGATTGTTTGCTTATATTAGGACACACCATGATGCATAGTAGCAACCCCTGCTTACTGGTGTGCTATGGGTGGACATTGTAATTATAATTAATAAATACAATTTTATCATTTGAGGTATGTTTTTAATAACATCAAATTAAAAAAGTAGAATGCTTAATGTCTCACACCCCCAATCTACAGAATTACCAGTCAGTGGAACTTAACATAAAAATGTACAGCGGGGGGGGGGGTGTCATTCCCTTGCTGGATATGTGTAGTCTGACACTTTCTTTAAGTCAGTAATGCCCCATATTAGAATCTCAGATATGTTTCCAAAACCTTTGTACACTTTCTAGTGTTCACAAAATAAAACCATTTAAAAACAACTGGCACACAAATGACAGGCCTATTGGAATGTCAGTCAATTCGGCACCACCCACACCTATGTGAACAGTAGTGGTGTGACTTTAAATAAACTACAGTGTAATGCTTTAGATACATAGTTAATCTAATTTATTAATTTTTAATATATGCAAAAGTGTCAAAACATTTGAGAAATTAGAATAAGGTAGAGACGTGAAAAAGAGCAAAGTATAGTGGTGATTGAGTTAGATTGGAGAAGAGTTACGGTACATTTAAATGATGTGATGGAGTAACACATACATTCTGCCTGTTTAATTAAATGTCATTTTAGCAGAGAACAGACACTGGCATTAGGGGATGAATTTTTAATTTCTGGAGGGAGGGACTCCCTCAGTTTGGCCCTTAAATTGACAATACATGGTCAAAGATGCATAGCTTGCACTGCAGGTTTTGTGTTGCAGAGCCTGAGTGGTTCATATTTCTTTGGTTGTATGTTGGGGGTATGTCATATTAGTTTTGAGATAAAGGAGGGAGAGTGTGGGCGGCCCAGTGGTGCAGCAGATAGTGTTGTCGCATCACAGCAAGAGGTTCTCTAAGTTTGAGTCTTGGCTGGGGTGCCTTCTGTGTGGAGTCTATGTGTGTTCTCTTTGTTTATGTGGGTTTCTTCCCACATTCCAAAGAAATGCAGTAGGTGGACTGGGCATTCTAAATTGGCCATAAGTGTGTGTGCACGGTGTGGAAGAACAATTGCAACAGGGCTAGCCACCTGACAGTACGAACTTTTTGGCTGTAGACGATTGTCACTGTTAAAGTGACATCTCAACCCCTTCTGTAAAAAAAAAAAAAAAAAAGGGGTGGAGAAAGGGGTTGTGGATTGATGATGATTTGAACAGTGAGATTCTAAGAGCAGGTCTATTCTTCAGTTAAATGGGAGCCAGTTTGCCTTTTTTAGTGTTATACAGTGGTAGTCATTTCTTGGGGAGTGTGTAATCTGCACATTTTGTTTTTTAGTGTTTGAACAGTGTCATTGTTTTTGTTAGAGGCTGAATTTGGGTTGAGGGAGTAGGATTCCTTTCTCTTTTGCAGACCTGGTGGAGTGTGAGAGGAAAGGAGATAATTTTTGTGCCAAGAAAAGAAGGTAGTTAACTGTCTGTGTGTATTACCAACATACATGATAGACGCTCGGTTGAGGGATCTAACCAAAAAACCAAGATAATTGAAAGAAAAAAGTTGCCCTAAGGGGCTGTTTTTGTAATGGTTGTGATCGTATAAAGTTTTCTTGAACATGCTGAGTCTTTGTTTAGTACTAAAGAGCATAGATTTGGATTTGAATACATTTAGTGTGATGTTTTCTGTAGTAATCCATTCAGTGAGGTGATTGAAGTCGAACTGAAGTTCTTGCTTGTAAGTTAGGGAGTGGATGGAGCGATAGAGGACCATGCCATCTACATAGAGGAGTGGAGAGGAGAAAGAGGTACTGGACTTCTAGTCCACTCAGAAACAGGTTAGTCGGATAACTTTTGAACAAAGGGATGGCATTAGGGCTAATGCCTTTTTCTGGAACGTGGATTATAAAATAGTCAAAAATTGTACCAGAGAACATGCCTTTGTCCATTGACATGAGAATTTCATCATCCCTGACAAGAAGCCATGTTGTTTTTCTGAGAGAAGGTGGTATTTGGTAATATATTCTGTGAGTTGGATGTGTACACTTTTCTCAAAAATTTTGCATAGGGTTGAGAGGATTGAAATGGGGAAATAATGTGGCATTGTGGGTTGTTTTTGTTTGGCAGTGGATTTCCTGTGGCAGAATTCTATATATTAAGCAGTGGTTTTACTGTAGCAGATTCCCATATACATTAAGCATGGTGTTTGGTAGTAAGACGGAGATAAACAATGTGGGAGGTTGGCATAATGGTTAAGGTGTTACTTTACAAACACAAAGTGATTTTCACATTGGGTATTTGGCTAGCCTTCAAATGGCCCACAAAGACAATTAGCCTAGTACTAACATATGAATAGTACTAATATATGAACCTATGAAGTCAGTAAATAATGAAAGACGTCTGAGTTTAGACGCCAGATCCTTCAGAAAATTCATGCTAATGCAAAACCTATTATTCTACCAACTTTCTAAGTTTGTAAGCGCAATATTTAAAATCCGTCCCTATTTTCCCCATAATTTTAGGCTTTGTCCAGATTTTTTGCTCTAAGAGGCTGAGAGGTATGACCTCGGCTCGCAATTATCTGGATTTTTGTCACATATTTTTGGTTTGTTTCTCATAAAATTGTGTTTTTCTAGAAAGTCAGAAAATAATGGCAGACATTTGAGCTTTAGACTTCATATATTTCAGAAAATGCATACCAATGAAAAACGTGTTCTAGCCATTTTCTAAGGAAGTAGTGTGTGTGTGTGTGTGTGTGTGTGTGCATGTGTGTGTGACTCACACCTCTCAACTATACAGATTTTCATAGAATGTCTAGATTTTTGCCTTATATTTTGATCTGTTCATCATAAAAATTCTGTTTTTGACAAATCATTGAGATGATCTAAGGATTAAAGTTACTAAATAATGACATGCATTGGAGTTTCAGACTTAGAATGCATTTTCTGAAGGATATTAACACAAATTCTGTTCTAGCTACTTTCTAAATGTGTTCCTAGTTTGGGGCCTTTGTGAGTGTGTGTGTATGTATGTATGTATGTATGTATGTATAAGAGGGAGGTACCATACCCGTCAGCTGTCCAAGGTTTTTGCAGAATGTCCAGATTTTTGCCCCATATTTTTCCTAAAACGGATTGGAGTTGCTAAAAATAGACAGACATTTGAGTTTTAGACATTGTATCCTTTAGAAAACTGCATACTAACACAAATTCTGTTGTTCTAGCAATTTTCTAAGTTCATGACAGAAATATTTATAATCTGTCCCTATTTATTTTAGGCTTTGTACAGATTTCTTGCACGGAGATGTTGAGGTACGTGTGTGTGTGTGTGTGTGTGTGTGTGTGTGTGTGTGTGTGTGTGTGTGTGTGTGTGTGTGTATGTAAGAGAAACACCCTAGTTAGAGTTAGCAGGTGGAATTTATTTTCAAATGCATGTTTTGTTCAGCAAATGGTATCACCGTTGTCGTACAGAATTTTACAGCAGCTTTAGTAGCACAGCAGGTAGCATACTTGCATCTTGATGCAAAGGGCTATAGTTTCTGCTCCTACAGCATGCAGATTTGTATTTTAAGGAGATGGGGTGCTGCAGACCTCAGTTATGTCCTCCTTTGGATGACATGCCTAGTAACTATGAACCTGTTTTTCAGCTTGCCACCCATTCCCTATTGGAATATAGCAGCTTACCATTATTTTAATGTAACATAGGCAATTTATTCTTCAATGGCAGAAGCCACTGAAGTTGTAGATGAGATACTGAAATATAAAGTTGTTTTCTAACAACAACCTCTTATAGGTTCATAGGTAGGTACTAGGCTATTGGCCCTAGGGCCTTTATAAGCCTAGCCAAAAAGGTACCCTGGCTTTCACCACCCAAGAAAATTATTTTCCTGTGCCGCTGTCGAGCAGATCCACAGAAGTGATCTCCGGGGTCAGTTTCCTATTTCCCATCCAATCATCAAGATTTTTCTTGAAGAGTGCTAATGAGGAACTTTGTTTGATATAGGTTCATAGTAGGTACTAGGCTATTGGCCCTAGACCTAGGGTCTTCATTAGTTTCAGATCTCTTTAATGTGGAATTATTCAGATGACTTTTACTTCTGCAGAAATTCTGCATATTGACAGATATTGGTGGATTGTAATGACAGACATTTGAATGGCCTTTTATGGTTGAAATTAAATTGGGCAGTTTGTCATTATTGGTTCATATCTTTTATTTCATTACTTACTGGCAAAATGTTCAAAACTATAAATTTAAAATACACTCTATCAAGTGATGCTGTATTATACAAGGGATATAATTCAATTATATATTAGAATTGATTCACGTTCCTGATTGTATTAAAGAACTTTTGCATGGTCCTAAAATGTGTGCAAGGAGCCAATGATTTGAAAACAGCCCAAAGGTAAATTTAACTTGCCAATGGCCAGATGCATTTCTTTGAATGTTGGTTTCAATGCTGTTTCAGTTATTGTGACTTTCAAAGGTAGAGAAGTTTTAATGGCAAGTCTGTTTTCAATGTAAGACTATTACTTCATTTAGCAAATGTCTATCAGTGTTTGTGCTATAAAATTTGTAAATCGAAATATCTGTAATATTGCAGAAGTAAGGCATAAAACAGTAACTACATAGAGTTTTGAACAGTGTGTATGGCAACTGGGGAGAAATACCAAAGTATAATGGCTGTGTGGGGGCTGCATGGGGGAGGCTCTGGGTTTGCACCCCCCTGCAGAAAATCCTGCGGGCTCCTTTGCATGCATGCCTGTCTTTTACGGAACTTCAACGGATGAGGGTCAATGGATAGACTTTCCAAACACATGGTACTATGGGAGCACATGTGCAACCTATCAAAAATGGTCCCCCCTCAAAGATTAAATGATATGTTAAGAATATCTAACATTATAGACCCTCCTTGATTAAGCCTATGACTGGGATAAACCATAAGAAAAAATATGAAGATGGAAGAAGGAGCTGGAGGATAGCTGATGGGACAGGGAGGTTTGTGGTACTAAGCTGCTGAGTTGCAGCACCCACAAATGAAGAAAAACATTGTTATGGTTAAAAGGCAAATAAAAAGCATCAGTTTTCCCATTCTTGGGCCTCAGAAATACATACACAGAGCAAGAACTTTTGTAAAAATAATTACTAAAACAAATAAAAACCTCAGTTCACTTGGTTGGGCTGTTTTTAAAACAGGAAAGTATTTCAGTGTACTCCCCCAAAGAGAATAAGGCAATTACACCTTATTAAAGATCCTCCTGCCATTTTGGGACAGCAGAAAGGGAACTTCAGAAGGGGCTATTTGGCCTGATAAATGAAGCAGCAAACAAGCATTACCATTGGTTCAGGCTGCATCCAGTGACTGGTGCCTAAGGTAGGCCGAATCAAAGACAAAAAAGCGCAATTACTTATAGCAGGATTCAGACACTGTGAGCACAGAAGAAACCTGTTTTTTAATTAAATATTTTTTTTTGTTTAAATTAAATAGTGCTCTTGTTAACCTTAGCCTCTGACTTCTTGATGTGCCACTGTCAGTCAGCGTGTAATTTTTTTAGCAAGTTAAAAGTGTGTGTGTGTGTGTGTGTGTGTGTGTGTGTGTGTGTGTGTGTAGGGTGGTTATGCTGTATGCATCTGAGAGTAACAGTGTGAAATAAATTATTGTGGCCTTTATTTACGCATGCATTTATTTGATCACAATAAGACACGAGGTGCAAACAATTAGTTATGAGCCTGGAACTGGTGTGTGTGTGTGTGTGTGTGTGTGTGTGTGTGTGTGTGTGTGTGTGTGTGTGTGTGTGTGTGTGTGTGTGTGTGTGAATGTAAACATACAGACAGAATTGCAATGGATTGCACTATACATATATGATACAAGAAGCTGAAATTCAAGGCTATTATTTATGTAGTCACCTGAACACAGACATCTAAGGCATACAGTCATTCAAGTAGTTGAAACTGGAGGGCACGTGTGTGTGTGGGGGGAGGGTTGCACTGTATGCCTCCAGTAACAAAAACTGTACTTATTCATTCATTTGATCACAATAAGCCATTATAAGCCCACTGACCACTGCCATCATGTGATCAGTTAAGCAACCATTCATCTGGTTTGGTAGGACCAGTGTGTGCTTCAATAAATCAAGCTAAACTACTTTACCTTGCCTATTAATTAGACTGTAAGCAGTGTATGAATTGGCTTTAATAAGTGGGGTACTGAAGTAGTCTACAGACAAAAATGACTGACCTCAGCTATTATTTGACCTGTTATAATACAGCAAACTCCACTCCCGTTAGCATCCCCCTTGCTTTGAAGTCATCCAACATCACTACCAGAGACCAAGACTCAGAAGGTTGAGTCCTGAAATACGGCTGTACCAAAGGATGTCTGACTCATGGAGTCACAACTGAGATATTAATGCCTTGTGAGGGTATTCATTGATGATCAGATAACACTGCCACAGATGACTATAGCAAAAACAATCTTGAAGTAAACAATGTAAACAGATACTCCTCTAATTCAGTGGCCTTTGACCTTAGTATTCTGTAATTCATGCAGCCACTTCAGGTAAAATCTGAGCTGATACTGCACATCTAAGGAGTAAAGAGCTCTCTCACTATGGTTTCTGCACCAAAAAGGAAACAGGAAGATGAATGAGCTATTCCAGGGATACTTCAGAAACCTCCTTCTAAAGAGTGCACAGCTTGGTCTTCAGGGACACATGTTCTTTGTAAAGGTCTAGAAATGGTCACACATGAGGATGCAGCTCTCATATCCAGTGAAAAGTGAAGCCTATCAGGAAAAGTGCTTCCTAAGATATCAGCTTTAGTGCCAATTAATCTGCCAGGTTCAAAAAGGGCAAGCTTGTCAGTCATGAGTTTTAATTTCCACAACCACGATTCTGCCCTCCACTGTACCAAGACGGGATGAAGAAGCTGACACGTGCATGTGGAACAACAGGTTCAAATCACAGAGACATCTGATACAGACACATATGACCAGTACATAACGCACAGATCAGGTATTATTCCATCCAGTTGTAGAACCTCTGCCATTTGGAAGCAAAGATATTCTGAGTAGAAGGCTTTTTGGCAGTCTTAGTCACTTCTCCATCACCCCTTTGCATATTCATGATCTGCCCAACAGCTTCCTTAACTTCACCCTTCAGTGCATCTGTTCTCCCTACATGGTGACAGCCAAACTCATTAGTTTCCCAGACAGTGGGATTCCACTCATTTCCTGACAGCCTTCTTCAGAAAGGACAGGAGATGTACAACGGCAGTCATTTCCTGACTGAGGCAATAGCCTAATCAGTCCATTTATTCACCTTATGGGCATGAGTCAGGTGTTGGACAGCACACCAGTCTGTGGTAGTGTGGACAGAACCCCCCCCCATGGAAGACAAGCATACATACTACCACACATGTTGCTGCTGCTCCGGACAGGTGTGGAAACCACTAATGCAAGTGCAAACAGTGGCAACTATCTCCAGGACAGGCACACCCATCCACCTAACTCTAACACATTCTTCAGGCACTAACTAAACCCAGGTCACTTGGGTCATAGTCAAGGCTTTATCCTTTTACACCAATGGAAGTGGTGCTAGATATCACTTGATCTAAGAAAAATATCATAGTCTAGAACTGGGAGAGTTTCCAGCATTCCTGTACTGCCAGGTATACAAGAGTACGAGACTGAACCAGTCTCTCCCACTAGTGGGCAATGAGAATTATCTTTGGTCTTTCTTCTCTGAACTTCATGATTAGGACTGGGTTCAGAGGGAATGAAAAGAAACTGTTCCCCCAAAGGGACAGAGAAGAAAAGCACAGAAAAGTAACCACTGCCCAGCTATAATGAACAGAACAGGGAAAGGCCAGCATTCTCTGACATGAAGGTCAATGTACACACTACCCCCTTCTGGAAGATCACAGACGGGCACATTCTATGGATCAGCATCTCTGGGAAAGGACTGAGGACTGGAGGAAGATTTCAGAAAACCTGTTAGTGTGCTAACTTCAACAAGTGTGAGAACTGCTAAAAGCATGATGCCTTTTCTATGACCCACTTTTAGACAGACATTACTGCTACATGCAAAAGAAGCAAGACTGCTTGTTTACGACCACACGACAGAGTGAATGAGAAGAGAACTCAGAAACAGCTTTATCATTAAGGTAATCAGGGCCAGGAGAATGTCCCATAACTTGGGGTCCTCTCTCTCTACCCAGGGCCTACTTCCCTTTAACAGTGGAGACACTGAGGTGAACATGAGATCTCAGCAACGAATACCTGTAAGTCAGTATCTGTGACAGGTACAGCAATAAGAATAGGAGTCTACCAAGAGGTTAATGGGAACTGTCTCTTCCAGGGCATGGAGACAGAGAGTCTAACACCAACATATCTACATGCACACAGTGGCTCTCTCTTACAGTTTGCTGCAGCACAGGTATCTTCAGGTATGCAAATCCTTCCATAAAGATCATGAATGTCATACAGACTAGAAGCAGTAACAGGGACTGAGCTTGGGCCCTGTACTATGTCAAAACCATGACTTCCCAGGTGCTCTTCACAAGCCAGGACAACTGCCAATGAAGGGTACACAATGTCATGCTTATGAAGGTAATCCTCTGAGATGGGATCAGACAGGGCTTGTCCCAGTTTAGGATGACCTCCAGGGATAGCAGCTATCAAAGGCTTCTAGGAAGTATTTTTATAGGGTATCAACAGCCAATCATTTAGGTAGAGGTGCACACAGAGATCCTGTTCCTGCAAAGCTTCAGCCATTAAAACTTGAAGACCTACAAATTAGATCCCCCCTGCCTCACCTACTACATTCTGTACTCCCATCCAGTTTGAGGCTTGTATGCTCCTCCTCCTATTTTCCTCTGGACTTCAAGTCAGCTGGGGCCAAAAGGTGGTGCTGTTGGCAACTGCTTCTCCTTCCTGGGGAGGGATTATGGCCTACCCTTACTTCCCTGCTCCCACCCCTGCGACCTACAATCTAGGTCTTGAATAAACATTGCAGTCTTGGCCATTCCTGAAAGTGTCTGTTTACAAGATTTGCGTGATTTTGTAAAAATAATTTAAGAAGTTTTGCATCTGCACCAGAAACACTGTGATGGTATATGAAGAATTCATCACCACATAAACTCCTACACATCAAGAGATTGCTCTGACCAAAAGAACAGTTAAGAAGAAATAACCACAAATAAAAAGATCTACCAATGTTACTGCTCTAGTGGAATGCCTGCAGAGGTACCTTACTGAAAGGATGCATGGCATAAACTACATATCCTACATGGAGAAACTCAAAGCCTTGTCAGTATACTCTGTATCCTACACTCTGTATCCTACAGACTGCCAAGAGGTGACCTGTGTGTGGCAAACAAGGCATCCTCTAACTCATCACAGATAGATTTACTGCACATCAGTATAGGTTCAAAGTTATATACTAGGTTAACAACCACCAGGCCCTTTATAAGCCTGTCCGTGCAATCCAACCCAATTTTGTCTCTGTATCATGGGTGTCTAGAGGCTGTGTGTGTGTGTGTGTGTGTGTGTGTGGTATATGCTAGTGAGGCATTACTGTCTGCCTTTATCTGAAACCTGGGGGCCAGACCTGGGGTGGATTTCCAACTTATTATCCAATGGTCTAGATTACAATTAAATAGGGTCAGGGATGGACTTTGCTTTACATGGATGTGGAACCTGTTCAAGAGCATGGGGATCCTCCGAGACACATCTGTTTCACCAACATGTCTTATTTATGCCAAAAGCAAAATTTAAATCCTTGGTTCTAATACTGTTCTTTTGCAGATGTGCAAAAACTCACCAGAGCTGGATCCTAAGATGTCTTGCATGTCAGGCATAGATTGCCCTCAGTAACCTGAAGGAGACAGAGCATAGAGACAGGACTTTAAGTTGATCCATATAGGATGCATTTATGTCCTGGATTCTCCGGGTAAGGAAGCTTTCTGGGTGTTCCAACGACTGCATATGTCTGTTCACGTACGACTGGCATCATAAATGCTTGGTTTAGGGATCTAAACCTCTTCTACAACATAAACAGAACAGTTTGGACGGACATGTACATCTTGCATAGGATACGGTTAGTCTGGAACAGACTTCCCATCCACGTAAAATAAAGTTAATCCCTGTCCATATTAAAGCAAAACTTAGCCCTGTGGATGGGAAAAAGAACATTTACTAAAGAACTGTCCCCGTGTACTACTAATGGACAGAGGCAGCTCCTAAATGATTTATCCCACATATGGGCCCCTTACAATTATCTATGGTATGATCCCAGTTATTCTCATTCGGTGTAAATATATAATTATCAACCATGGCATGGGTAAGGACAATCAATAACTAAATGGGGCAGGTTATTTTGAGTGCAAAAAGAGAAATTGGCTAGGCTTGAAATACCTCACAAGGGTAACTATCTTATTACTTACCTGTGAACCTAAAAACGGAAAATGCCATACCACTTACAAAACTGTGCTGATGAACGAAAGTGAATACAATAAGCTCAGAAAAGACCATTTTACCTTGCAGCAGTCATTTTAACAACATTAAGAAGTTTATCTAAAGAAAACTGAATTTTAATAAAAATGAGGAAATTTAACCTGAGATGATAATTAGTAAACTCAATGAGCATTTTTTGCCAAAAAAAGCAGAATACATGGAAGGGCATGATTCTGCAGATTTTGACAAACAAAAGGAGAACATATAGAAACTTTTGTAAGACACTTCTATGACTGGTCTAAACATTACAGGTTTAATAGCATAAATGATGAACACATAAGAGACACAATTGTGACTGGCTGCCTAGTGTACACGCATCTCAAAAGTAACAACTTGCTAATTTAAACATGACAAATGTGAAGTTAAATTTAAAGAAAAAAAGGAAGTTTGGAAGGAGGTATAATTGTCTTTAAACTTAGCAGTGAGTGTAAGTCTGGTCAATGTACATGTGACCACTATCATGCAGAGTGCTGAATGTGGCTGTACATGATCTAAAAGACTTGGCCATTTTTCTGCTATTTGTAAGACAGTTATATAAAACAGGTTGCTTCTGAAAACAAAATTAAAAATAATGCTCAGTATGTTTATTGCTTGGTCCAGTCAATACTTTGTCCAACAGTGAAGCAGACTGGTATGTGAAAATCCTTTTCCCGCTTTTCTGAACTAGAATAGTCCAGTCTTCAGATTTTGCTGATCTCTGGGCTTTGTCTTAGTTCCTGTGCTATCCATATCCTTATTTGGATAAGAGGAAGCTTCTTTGTTCACCAGTGGGATTGGGGAGCACTGAGCAACCTATTTGTCCCTAGAGGACTGGTTCCAGCCCAGCAACTTGTAGTTTATTGGCCATTTTGGGTCAATTCCTGGCTCTTTTCAACCCCCTGCTATAAAGCCCGCTTTTGCGCACTTTAGTGCAAAGTTGCTCATAGAGCAGCATAGGGCAGCGCCAGTTAATCAAGTTTAAACTATTTCTGGCTCCGTAAAGTGTACTCTTTAATTTTTCCCTTAGAACTGCTCTACTTGCAATCTAAACAGCCTATTCTCTAACTGAAAAGCTCAGCACTTGCTCCTAAAGCATTTTTTATACAGGTAAAGCACTCAAACAAAAGAAAGTACTTCTTTCACCTAAATTCCCTTGAGTACCCTTTTCCCTATAGATCCTTTCTTACTCAGTTACACAGCAATCTTTTTCACTATTCTAGCATGTCGAAGGGTCAGTTGCTGGCATCCTCTCCTGTTCAGCTGGTGAATCTGGGAATCTTGAGACAATGTTACAATTGCCTCATGTACACAGACAACCCTCTCCTCCTCCCAACAAATACAAATATATGCGAGAGATGCAACTATGTAGCCAAACTGGAGGCTGAGCTGTCTCAATTCAGTACTGGCAAGACCAGGCAGGTGGAGAAGGTAACCATGCACACCACAAACCCAGTCTCACATAGAACTATCACAACTGCAAACCAAACACATAAACACACAAAAACATACTCGGAGGCGCTGATTAAAAATCTACCAAAACAACAGAGGCCTCCAAAGCAGACACCCAAGCAACCGCCACCTCAGGACATAGCACATGCAACACATAGTTCACAAAGTCAGTGTACTAAACAGTCACAGCCCTTAAGGCCAAACAACATGCCAGACACACTTGTAATAGGTGACTCCATAGTCAGACACACTGACGTCCCGCTCACCAGACTGAACAAGGAGAGGGTCACAGTAAGCTGCCTGTCGGGAGCTAGAATCCACCACATAACACAAGCACTCAGGTCACTCCACAGCAAGTACAAATATGACTCAGTCATTGTACATGCCGGTGTGAACGACCTGAGACGTACCTCCCTGGACTACATGAAAAGAGACATAGAGGAGCTCTCTGATTATGTAGCCCAGGCCAGTATGACCCTGACCCTGAGCAGCATCTTACCCTCACCAAGAATGATGCCACAGTACAAAGACAAAATGATCAGTTTTAACAATTGGCTTAATTACTGGTGTCATTCAAAGGGGATCCAATGTCTGTCTGTTTGGGATGACATGCTCGACAAGTCACGCTGCTTCGCAAGGGATGGCTTGCACCTGTCACCCCTGGGTTTCCGGATATTGGCCAAGGCTCTTGCCACCCCCATAGTGCATTTTTTAGGCAAGGCTCAAATGACAAACCTACCTCCCTAGAAAACACAAGTGGAAAAAAAATAAGGGTAATGCTGCTCAATGCCAGAAGTCTAAACCTCAAGATGCACACCCTCGAAGCCCTCCTCAGTATGGAGAACATCGATGTCTGTGCAGTGACTGAAACCTGGTTCAAGGCTCCTGAGAGCACCCCAGCACTATCAGGTTTTACCTCATATCATGCTTTCCGGCCCCAAAACTTGGACCGAACCACAAAAGGAGGGGGAGTATCCATATTCATCAAAGATACCCACACCTCCAGGTTAGTGGCAATGCACGAAGCATCGGAGACCATCCAGGTGCAACTAACCATAGGCAAAACTGCCTTACAATTTGTAGCATGCTACAGACCACCCCCTCAAACTCAGGAAACTCACACAGCCTTCCTGAAGACACTGGAGAGTATGAATGTCTCTCCAAATATCATCATATTGGGAGACTTCAACTACCCAAACATAGACTGGGAACATTACTCAAGCCCAAACACCCTAGCCCAAAGGTTCCTAGAATTCATAAACTCAAATGCAATGGAACACCTAGTCACCATTCCCACAAGAGGAGACAATATACTAGTCCTGATCATCACAAACATGGGGACAAAATGTTCCACACCGGAAGTATATCACTCATTGGTAAGATCAGACCATAAATTAATCTCACTGGAAATCCACATCCCGCCCCCACCCCCTGCACAAAAGACCACAGTGAAGAACTTCTCAAAAGCCAACTTCACACTTCTTAAGACTGAAGTGTTATCCTTCAAGGTCCCTGGGCCAGTGGAAACCACAACCCACACTGCTGAATCCTTTGCAAATGCCTTCTACGGGCACCTTCAAGAATACATGGATCATGCAATCCCAAATAAAACCAAGACCCATTCCCCCAAAGGCAGGCGCCCGGTCTGGTGGACCCCAGCCATAAACAAACTTTACAACAGAAGGAGGAAGCTACTACATGACAGAGCAAAATCCCTAAATGGGAAGGCATCTCTGATCAGTACTAGCAAAAAACTATGATCACTCATAAAATCATCCAAGGCCAACTTTGAGAGAAAAATTGCAAAAGACACAAAAGACAATCACAAGGCCTTCTTTAGCTATGTTAGAAACCTGGGTGGAAACTCCCAAATATGCTCAGAGTTAGTCCAAAATGACAATAAATACACTGAACCCACTGACATTGCCAACATTCTGGCAGATAGGTTCAGTGCAAATTTCTCCTCCCCCCCCAAAAGGAGAAATAACTATCCCAGCAGAGTGTAGCCTCCCTAACATCTCAGATGCCCAGGTGAGAGCCGCCCTCTCTAAAGCTAAAAACACAGCATCAATGGGACCGGACGGTGTCCCGGGCTGTGTGGTACATGAACTCCAAGAGGAACTAAACCCAAACATAAGGCTGCTGTTTAATCTTAGCCTTACTACAGGATATGTACCCAAAGAGTGGCGTATGGAAACAGTGGTCCCACTTCACAAAGGCGGTGCTTCTACGGACCCTGGAAATTACCGCCCCATAAGCTTGATGAGCCTGGTCTGCAAAGCTATAGAGGGGATCATTATGGAACTCATAAACAAAGACATTGGGGACCTACAGACATTGGATCCTACCCAATTTGGCTTTGTCAAGGGCAGATCCTGCCTTTTGAACTTGGTCGACTTTTTTGAAACCGTCACTAAGGCCATTGATGAAGGTAAGGCAGTTCACACAGCCTACCTTGACCTTGCAAAAGCCTTTGACACAATACCACACTCGGGCATCATAGACACACTCACCAGCTTAAATGTAAACCCATATGTCATGAGATAGGTTGCAAACTGGCTCAAGGACAGAACCCACAGGGTCAGAGTTGCTGGAGCTATGTCAGACTCTAAGCCAGTCACAAGCGGTGTCCCACAGGGCTCAGTCCTGGGACTCCTCTTGTTTGGCATTTACTTTTCCGAGGTACAGGCAAACATAGGAGGATTATGGCTGACAAAGTTCGCAGATGACTGCAAACTAGGCGCCATAATTGATACTCCAGCGGACACAAACATCCTTCAAAGAGGACTCATAGAAATGGATAATTGGTGCCAGAGCCATGGCCTTAAGCTTAACGCCAAAAAAAGTATAGTCATACCTTTTGGGAAAAACAAGGTACCCACAAATTACCATATAGGTGGTAATCCATTAAGTACGGAAGAGGTAATCACGGACCTAGGGACCCAGGTTGACAGTAACCTCTCATTTGACACTCACATTGCAAAGTGGTTAGGAAGACCTTCTATACTGCCCACCTTATCATGAAGGGTTTCACATCTAGATCAAGAGAGGTCATTGTGCCCCTGTACTCATCTCTTATGAGGCCAATGATTGAGTACAATGCCCCATTTGGGACGTATCTTACCCGACACCTGCAGCAGTTGGAAAGACCCCAAAAGTTCCTCACCAAGAGGATAAAGGGTCTTAAACATATGTCATATGCTGCCCGACTGAAAAAACTCCAGCTCTATTCAGTCGCATACCGCCTACTCAGAGGTGACCTGTGCTTAACGTACAAGGCCATGTCCAATCTGGAATTAATGGACATGCTGCACCTCAAAAAATCCAAATCCATCAGAGCCACGAGAGCAAGAGACTTAAACCTCAACACAGAAATAAATAGGATGTGCTGGAGGGACAGATTCATAACCCAGAGGCTCCCCACACTCTGGAACAGAATCCTCAATCCATGTTAGGCAGAGCCCCTCACTAACTCTATTTAAGTGAAGTCTTGACGAGTGGATGGGAGATCGTAGGTTTACCCCGGGGGTCATCTCTGTATCACTACTAGACAGAGGCACAGTAAACTAAACCCTAAATGGGCGTAGTATTCTCATCCTAAGGGGTGGTGAAAGCCACACACACACTCTGGCTAGGCTTATAAATGCCCTAGGGCATATAGCCTAGTACGAACCTATGAACCTATGAACAAGTGAGTTTCACACCGATAGACTGGCTGAAGTTACGATGGTATCCCATGAAACTTACAGACGTTTCTTAAAGTGTCCATGAAGAAGAGCCTGACATTTGTAGCCCTGCAGGAAAACAAGTGCTTTGGCATATTTCTAGCCATGCCTGAGTGGAAGGGGCAAAAGTCTGAGCTCTAGGTTTACCTGCTGGATGGTCTGTACATAAATAGTCTGCTCAGCAGCGCTGTAGGGTGACAGAATAAATGCAGCCAGTGTTGATTTGCTTGGTGAAATTAGTCTTCTGAATTGTGAACCTGTTATGATTAAATTAAAAATCAATGCTGTTTCACATGACTTGACAATGTAAAACTTTGGCATAACAGAAGGTGTGATTGAGCCAACTGACAGGCATGCTCCAATGGTCCCAATAAAAAAAGACAAATCCCTTGAGGTCTACCTTTAAGTATGACAGTTGTTGTAGAGGGTTAAGGCTGTGACATGTAGTTCCTGTGGTACAAGTTTTGATTCTTTCAGCACTCATTTGCATACTCTGTGACCTTCAGCAAGTCACTTAACCAGACAGTACTTGGGGAAACTTGGAATTTGGGTTAGGCTCCTCAGTGGTCCCCTGGCCTGCAAACCTAGTAACTGCCTATGAACCTATGACACAACTTTCCATGAATGTTGCAAATGCAAGTAAGACACTAGTCCTGAGTGGAATCCTTCCTTCCTTCATCCTGCATGATATCTAGATGCAAAGAAAAGATAATTGGGTTTAATAATTGGTTAAACAGCTGTTTAACCTACATTTAGTTCCTGGTTTTGTCACTGATGAGTGGTGCACTACAGTGGTCATGCCCTTCCATTACAGTGGCCTTACAACCAAATCCAGGTAATTACAGACCTATCAGCTTTACAAAGCATCATCTGAAAAATCGTGGAATGTATTGTAACTGACCTCATAAAGTACAATATTAAGAATCTCGATACATGACTCCCAACCATTTGTCTTTGTGAAGGTTAGAGCCTGTATTTAGAATTTAGTAATCTTCTTAGAAAGGGTTACTGGGGCTGTAAACACTGACCATGCAGAATACTCACCGTATCTTGATCTGGCCAAGGCCTTCAGCACAATTTTCCAAGTTGGCATCATGCAAAAGCTAAATGCTTTAAAAACTGACCCATATGTAATAAGATAGATAGCAGACAGACTGAAGGGCAGGACCCACACAGTGTAAGTTGTAGGTGCCTCATAAGAAAGTACGAACATGACCAGAGGTGTCCCTTGGGGCTCAGTACTGGGGCCTCTCCGTTTTGGCATTTACTTTGCAGATCTCTAAGCAGACAGTAAAGACCTCTAGCTAACAAAGCTTGCAGATGACTGCAAACTAGTGGATAAGTCACTCTCTGAAACTCAAATCCTCCAGACTGAACACCCCCTATTAAACTCCTGGTGTACTAAAAATGGGCTCAAATTAAATGCAAACACTCTGGGTTGGATGCTATATATCTGAATTACTACTCTTGCAAACTCCTAAGTTTTTATTGTAACCAGTGTAAGATATGATCAGGTAGTCCACTGTTGCATCTATGTAGGTATTTTGCAGGGCGACAGCTAACCAGAGTAGAATGTGCACATTCTCAAAATCAAGTACCAACACACAGTAGTCCTTCTTTGATGTTAAACTTATCCAGTTTAGTCAAAGTAATGAATGCCATAATCTATTAGACTTCATCATACTTCATCAGACACAATGATTCTTCCTGAAAATAAAATTACAACTAGAGTTGTTTAAATAACCATAAACAAGGGGGGTGTGGTGGTGAACAGCCCTTATGACTGGGGATAAGGCTATGTTTCCAAAATGGCTAAGGTCAGCTGACTGAAGCAGAGGCCATCTCCCTAATTATAATGAGTTTGGGATTGGATAATAGTTGAGCCAGCTAATTGGAGGGTTGGCCAAGTGCTTACTTAGAAAATTAATAACAGATTGGTTAGGCTGTTGCCCAACTCCATCTCCTTAAAAAGACCCATTCACAATGTTATCATAAATTAAAAAAAAATGTTTCCAGTTTTAAAAGTTTAGCTACTGAAAAATCCTTTAATTTTGGAGGTTCATGGAGGCAGCATATCTGTTGGAGTTGATATAAACAGTGAATCAAGGATGCCCACTTTTACGGGACATTTGTTGTCATCTATCGAATGCTCCAAAAAGGTGAGCACACTTCATGCACTGTAGTTGATATGAAGCTTTAGTATGCCTAGTACTAGAAAGCTGGCAACAGGTGGGAAAAGAGACAGGTTTCGAATCCATGGTCAAGCTACACACATTAAGTGGTGGCATTCTTTATGTGCCATTCTGCAATTTGGTGACCCTTGTTATATCTAGGAGGGAGGGGGGTGCTGTATGATACATAAAGAGAAAGTAAATCAGTGCAAGTTGTGTGAAAACACAGTGCAACACAGCCCGATATAACACTATAGAGTAGCTGTACGATACATAAAGGGACAATGAAAACAGATACAGGACAGTGGAACACTTATGACTTCACTACAGTATAGCACAATAAGTACAATAAGATACTATGTAATATAGCACTGCTCACTATAGCTCAATACAGTGCAACCCAGTACAGTTTACTAGTAGTACAGTGAAACGCATTACCTGATTGGTGGCATGTATAAACTAATACTAGTCAAGGATTCTGCTGCAGGCAGGAACATTACAATGTTGAGATTAATGCAGTGCCAATTTATAGAGTACAACTGGGCAGAAACTGTGGCTGTTACAGTACAATATTCCAAACACTGCAAATAGAACTGTCCCCAAGATTTCATGTGATATATAGCATGATGAACAAAATGTCACAGGATTTGACAAGGTGGATAACACAACAGGCAGAATATTACAACAGACGATAGGTACCACAAGTACAAGGTGCCACAGTATCGGAGTTGTCTACTGTAAATGCGGGTGTCAAAGTAATGAATACAATGTAAAAAAACAGAATTAAAGAGGCAAGGTGTGCAATACTATTACAGCAAGTCTTCAACCTAGCACAGTAAGAAACAATCAGCTACAAGGAAGACAAAATATAGCAGGACAATAACCAGACACAGCTGAGATGACACCACAGGAGAGCAACAATTAAAGTTAAATCCAATGGCAATGGCTGAGAGCTAGTACCAAAAACGGTCATGTCTCACACTCATGCATAGCTGAAAACTAGTGTGTGCTAGTCCTTATTTACTGGATTAGTGTGTGCTAGCCCAGTAAATACAGGTTGGGGGGTGACAGTTATCTAGATGAGTACTATTGTCATATGCACTGTGGTACTGTGCTGTATTATTCAAACAAACTAATGTGCCGTGCACAAAACATCCACAATACTATGGGACTGTTTTTCCAGTCAAATTCAGTAGTACAGAGCAAGACAGGATGGTTGTGTCACAAACCAACACAAATGAGGGTAACCAACTGAAATGTCAGGAGTCCCAAAACAGAGACTGAATGGCCAAAAAAATGGGCTTACATATATTAAGTAAAGGAGGGACACATCCTTGTAGACTCCCTTATCTCCAAGGTACAGTGATCTTGGAGTTGGTATATATACATACACAAACATACATAGGTTTTGGGGGTGTGTAGGGCTTGCTCCCAAGTTTAAAGAAGAAAAGTGATGTTTGACACTCGCTTCTGGATTTTCAATCTTTTTTATTTATTTTTTTTTGGTCTGTCAGTACTCAGCATTACAAGTGCTGACATTTCAATAGGGAACCCAAATGAGTAGCAGGATCCACGAACATGATTAGCTTAAAGCAGACTAACAGTAATGCAAACCCAATACAAGAGTAGCAGTAGCCCTTTTTCTCAGCAGGAACTAGCTAGACCAGTTTCAGGTGTGAAACTGCACAGTACAAAATCAAGTCTTTAAAACAGCACTAGCACATGCAAATCTATAAAAAGTGCAGAAAAGGGTAATGACAGCAGCTACTGGCACTACAAAAAAGTAAATAAAAATAAAAAAAGAGTTTCTGGCTCTATAAATGAAAACTTTTATTTTACAGAATGCATATGCTTGCATAAAAATAGAACATGATCATCCCCAAAACAGAAAACGCTACTTAAGACTTTTTCTGCATGCATCTATCTCTACCACTTTCTGAAACAGTTCTTTTTGAGCAGTCTCATACTCAGCCAGTCTCGTCTTCCTTTTATCCTCTGATTTTTGCACTTTTATCAGTTCATCTGAATAGCTAGTTAAAGCTTTTTCTATTTTTTTCTATTCTTTTATTTCAGTTGATATACTCCTTCAGCATTTCATTTATTTTAATCACCTCTAATTACATTTGATTTATTTTTTTCCTCTAAATTACTGGAAGCCACCTCTTTAATCAAACCTGAAACATGGACTGCTATTTGCAGAACAGCTGCATGATTCTTCTAAGCCAGTGTTTTCTCATCACCTTTTCTAGTTAATTTTCTTTTAGGTTTGCTAAATTTCTTCTTTGCTGGCATCCAGACAGTGTACTTACTAGTAAGTAACTGAATTTCACTCAAACTGACAATATCATTGGCTATTATTTCTCAGTTTGTTTCTTTTTCTTTTTTTTTTTTTTACAGTGGAAGAGATGATAGTAAGCTGTTGATCAGTGTGCAGCCATCTTGGAAATCAAAATCAAATGAAGGTGGTAACACTTCAGTGAATTTGTCAACCACAAGCATGTTTACAGGTGATCATTTCTGGTGATATCATTAGCTTTGGAAAGTACTTCAAACAATCAAGGGTAAAAAAGGCTAACATTAATGGAATACAGCACAATGCAAAATAATATACCAGTAACAGCAAATTTCAAACAGATACTTATCACTTTGGAAATTGTACAGATGTTACCAAAAGACAGAGTACTGGACACAGTGATGCTGCAAAAAGAGTTTACGACGTGCTGCTTTTTTTTCCTGTTGATGTCTTGCTGATATCATTGATTTAAGGACAGCACCCCTGATTTAAGAATGTCTAAAACTCAAGAAGTATGATTGACTGATGGATGGATGAATGGCTGGATGGATATCTGCCTGTGGCTAATTCCCATCTGTGATGACTTCGACTGCAGTACTGATTCCCCATCACAACCATCCAATAATCCTCATAGATCCTGTCTGGACACCTGTTGAGGCATTTCTAGAGGAATGCAGAGGAACTACAAACCCATCCACAGCTGACTTAACCACTCTGATCATATCCCCAAAAAAGGGTCAGCTGGTGGGCAGGTGTCATTATCATTTTTTTCTGTATGGGACAAGGACCTCCATATCCCCTGAATCATCTTCTTTCCAGCAAACTGAAGGAGGCTCTCTTTTATCACCAGTTCTAGCAGTGGCTGATTTCCATTGAACCCGTGAGACATTTATTTCCTTCTGCAAGTCATATGCTGCTGCTTTTACTCTCAAAACCACAGTTACAGCACATATTCTGATATACTAGCAGCCACTTCTGATAACTAACCACAGTTACAGCACATATTCTGATATACTAGCAGCCACTTCTGATAACTAACCACAGTTACAGCACATATTCTGATATACTAGCAGCCACTTCTGATAACTGACCTTCTCTTGGCACAAAACAAAATGCAACTAAGCTAGGCAATCTGAGTTCCTGGGCCAGTAATAAAAGGCTAGGGAAATGCTGCCACTGTCCTGTCTAGATTTATGTTTCTCTGCCTCTATCACATGATGTCATGGCTGAAATCGGTCATTTGGATTTGCACATGCCAACAATTAAAACCAATAAGACAGTCTGACAGCTATACAAGTCTAACTCCATCATCTTTTCTAGGCATTTCATTCCAAGAAAAGCTACAAGAACAGAACTGATGACATTTGAACATTTACATAAATTTCTGATAATCTGTATTAGTTTGAAGATTATAAAGCTTAAGTGTCTCTGTTTACAAGCTGTCACACTTGAATCAATACTGCTACTTGGATGTCTAGCTTCAAAAATCTGAAATGCACATTAATGCTATTACCTTCATACAGTTTTGTTTAATTCCCTCTACAATTTGCTCCATCTGTCGCAAAAACTGTTCTCGGGCTCCAGGAGATGCCATCGCACTAAAAACAGAACACAAATCATCAATGTACCTTTTTGCTATAATAAATGCAATAATAAATATAGAAAAAGCTGAAAAAGAAGAAACTCAAAACAGTTTTAAACTTCAAATGTATCTAGTCAAATTCATTTAAAAACTGTGCATATTTCACCTATAAGTTTCACATGGAGATGTAATTATGCATGAAGAGTGGGGAACTATTATGATTGCATTGTTATGTAAAACAAATACTGACATTCTGTCCAAGAAAGATGTATGTAAGAGGAGCCAGACAGACAAAGCTAGCATCCTTTTTGTCATGGCTGCAAATCTAAAAAATAAATGTTTCACTGTCCCTGTGTCACACAAAATATTCAAGTAAGATGATTTGCTGTGACAAAAATTAATTTAGTTATTTGATTTGGTAACTAGTAGACTGGACTAGAAATAATGGATTTTTAAATATTCAGTTTTGGAGGGTCTTGTGCGCAGTGGGAGTCAGCTGGCATCACTTTCATAAAACTACACATAACAATTAATGATCTCTAGTTTCTATGCTCAAGTTGCATGTCCTGCTTCCTTGGTTTAGAAGGCATAAGCTCTGGCGCTGTGCTCCCCCAGTTTTGCCCCGCTCCATAGAAATGAATCAGGCAAACAAACTGAACACTACACATGGGTATCAATTAACAAATATTTCATTTGTAGGACATCAGACATTCAAAGTGGTTGCTGGGGGGTGGGGTCATCCAAGAAAAAGGAGACAGAGAATGGACAAAAATCACCCACTACACATGCTCACTCAAAGATCCTATGCTGAGGAATCACATACCCACAATAATCCCACAATAATGTATTTCAAAGGGGCATGTGCAGTAGCTGACAGCTAGGAAGTATCCTAAGTAGCATAGCAAACTAACCAGAGTGGCAGGAGTAGGGCAGGCAAAAAAGCTCAGAACACTGAATTCAGCAACAATAAAGTGCCAAAGGAAACATGACGTCTGTGGTAAGCCTGAAGTCATGTCCAGAGAAAGTATGTGATGAAAACAGTGTGGCTTCTGCACAGGTATTTACAAAGAACACATTTCTTAGAGGAGTGTTGACCTGACTGAATGACCGTCATCTAGTCTTGGCCAGCTGTGTTTGGTGTGTCAGCAAACAGTGCAGTTGGCAACTATTTTTGGAAAGCATCTGCCTGGTAACTGTCAAGACCTAAATACTCTGTGAAAAGGGAACAAGTCACTATTCTGAATTCCAACATACTTTTCAGGACAAGCATAAGTTGGCAGTGCATACCTGGTTACTACTGATCTGGCTAATTTAGAGGTCCTTCTCCCATCTCATCTCTGTGCAGTATACCCTTCCCTGTAACCATAATCAGACAGGCAACATTCGTCTCTAGATTTTCTTCTCATCTCTTTTTATATGGCTAAATTGAAGCAATGAAGAGTACGGCAGTGTTTCAAGTTATGCAGTTTGAAATCCTCCTCCTGGTGCAAGCGTTCTCTCCATCTTTGCATGCTTCTTTCCCAGCAGGGATATCCACTGTAAGAGTAACCCCTAAATATCGGATCTCATTACAATCCCATTTCAATCTGCACCTAATTTCTATCAAATAACATCATTCGTTGTTAATTGATAATGTGTTAGCTTTATTCTGACTGAACTTAAGGCCTGACAAATTCAAAATACTGTAATTATTTTTCTATATTTATTACTGAAGAATCAGTGTTACCCACTGTTAACAGTATATCATCAGCAAATAGCTGAATTTTGAAAGTATACTGATCATTTATTTTAAATCTTTCTACACTGTTACATTTTATATAGATGGATATTGGAATCCTTCTTATTAGTAAAAATAGCATTTGGTCTCAAAACTTTGCTAAATGGTCACTTGCTCCAATGCACTTTCTTTCTTCGGTTGGTACCATATTCAATATCCTTTGCAAATCATATTAGACTGAGGCTTTTTTAATCAAACAATTTGCAAAGCTGAATTCTTACTCTTTAGCAATTTACCAAGAAGCAGAGGACAGATATCTACAAAAGTTTCATATTGCAGACAAAGTTCACTTATCAAATAAAACACTGGCTAACCAAAACAGTTAGTGGAGACTGAAGGTTAGGATTAATAGTTATGCAAACTACCACAAATAACACTTTGGCATCCTCTTGAGATGGAGCATAATAAAATGATTATATGCTTAGGAGTGGTAGGTACAAGCACTTAGCATATTTTTTAAACATTTTGCAGCAGTGACATGGGTTTGCAAACATTATCAGAAAACAAATTATTCTGATATTTTTCATTGTTTTCATTCAGTATATATTTTTAACAATCATTCACTCTAACATAAATCACTCAATTCCTGCCTCGTCTTAAACCTCGCTCCTCCTTCTGAACATTATTCTGCATATACTGTTCCCACAAATTCCATTTCTATGCAATTTGCACCTTCCTTTTTCTAAAAATCCAACCTCCAGTTCTTTTATTTCCTTTACAATATTCACTACTTCAGTGACAGTTAGTTTAGATTTTGATTTCTATTTTCTATCAATGCTTCTTTTATTTATTTCTTTTATTACATTAGCTGTATTTGCAGCACACATGAGAAATTGAAATCTGGAGTTAAAACGGCCTTCTGACATACTTAACAAGTACAATAGTTAACTACAAATTGTAAAAAACTAGAAATCATTTCAGATATGTTAGGTAATCAAATTATCTTAAATCAGTTGAGAGATTTGTTTGCTACTTTGGAAAAGAAAGATACAAAAGTTGTTAAAAAAAAAGCTTTGTGCAAATATGCTGTCTCTACTTTAAGGGCGGAAATAAACTGTATGGAAAGTATAATTTCTGATAAGTCAATACATGGAAATCACATTTCTATATAGGAAAGTGAGAATACTCTGGTGGAGAACTGTTAAGAGGTGTAACCTGCAAAATACTTCAGTTAATTTCTGTGAGTGCAGAAGCTCAGTTTGGAAAGAAAGAGCTGAAACAATCATAGAAGTTCAGACTGGGGGGAGGGTTCCTACTAGGTTCATAGGTAAGTACTAGGCTATCTGCCCAAGGGCATTTATAAGCCTAGCCAGAGTGTGTTGGCTTTCTCCACCCCCTTAGATTAGTTCCCTGTGCCTCTGACCAGCAGAGCCATTAGTTCCTTGCGCCTCTGTCCAGCAGAGCCACTGCAGTGATCCCCAGGGTAAACTTTATGTTTCCCATCCACCCGTCAAGGTTTCTCTTGAAGAATGGTAGTGAGGGGCTCTGCCTGATGTATATCGAAATCTTGTTCCATAGCATGGGGGAGTCTCTGGGTCAGGAATCTATCCCTCCAGCATGTCCTACTTATCGTTGTGGTAAGGTTTATATCCCTAGAGCGTGTGGCTCTCAGGGATTTGGTTTTTTTTTTAGGTGGAGCATATCCATCAATTCTGGGTTGGACATGACCTTGTATGTCAAGCAGAGATCACCTCTGAGTAAGCAGTATGCAACCGAGTACAGCTGGAGTTTCTTTAGTCGGGCTACATAGGTCATCTGTTTGAGGCCAGTAATCCTCTTGGTGAGGTACTTTTGTGGTCTTTCCAGCTGTTGCAGGTGTCTTGTAAGGTACATCCCAAATGGGGCGTTGTATTCTATAATGGGTCTAATAAGTGATGAGTAGAGAGGCACAATAAACTCCTTTGTTCTGGATGAGAACCCTTTTGAGATTAGGTGGGCTACGTAGAAGGATTTTCTAACCACCTTGGTAATATGATTATCAAAGTAGAGATTGTTATCTACTTGGGTCCCCAGATCCCTTATTACTTTCTCTACATTTAGGGAACTATCACCTATGTGGTAGTTCGCGGGTACTTTGTCTTTTCCAAAGGGGATGACTATGCACTTTTTGGCATTCAGCTTGAGGCCATGATTTTGACACCAGGTATCCGTCTCAGTGAGACCCTTCTGGAGGGTGTCTGTATCAGCCGGAGAATCAATTATGACCCCTAGTTTGCAGTCGTCTGTGAACTTGGTCAGCCAAAGTCCTCCTGTGCTTGCCTGTACCTCTGAGAAGTATATACTGAACAGGAGGAGTCCTAGGACTGAGCCCTGGGGGACGCCACTTGTAACTGGTTTACAGTCACACCTAGAGACTGCAACTCTCACCGTGTGGGTTCTGTCCGTGAGCCAATTTTCAACCCATCTCATGACGTAGGGGTTAATGTGCAGGTTGATGAGTTTGTCTATAATACCAGAATGGGGAATGGTGTCGAAAGCCTTTGTGAGGTCTAGGTAGGCTATGTGGACCTCCTTACCATCATCTAATGCCTTGGTAACTGTCTCAAAGAAGTCCACCAGGTTTAGGAGGCATGATCTGCCCTTAACAAAGCCAATCTAGGTGGGGTTCAAAGTTTGGAGGTTCCCAATGTCTCTGTTAATGAGTTCCATGATGATGTGCTCAATAGCTTTGCAGACCAGGCTAGTCAGGCTTATAGGGCGATAGTTCCCGGGGTCCGTTGTGGCGCCACCTTTGTGGAGTGGGATAACTGTTGCTGTGCACCACTCTGTAGGTATGTAGCCTGTAGAGAGGCTGAGTTTGAACAGTGTGTTTAGGTGAGGGGTTAGTTCATTTTGGAGCTTTTGTAAGGCACAGCCTGGGACAATAGTCCGGTCTCACTGAGGCTGTGTTGTTGGCTTTGGATAGGGCTGTTTTAACCTGTGCGTCGGTGATTGCTGGGGCCTTGCATTCTTCTGGTATGGTTATGGGCCCTTTAGGGGGTGAGAGGGGTGTGAAGTTTGCACTGAACCTGTCTGCCAAAATGTTGGCAATATCAGTTGGTTCAGTGTATTTTGTGGTATTCTGCACCAACTCAGAGCAGATTTGAGAGTTTCCACTTAGGTTCTTGACATAGCTAAAGAACGTTTTGTAGTTATCTTTGGAGTCCTTGGCAATTTTTCTTTTGAAGCTAGCCTTGGATGATTTAATGAGGGATCACAGTTTACTGCTGATACTGATCAGGGATGTCTTTCTTTCTAGGGATTTTGCTCTTATCTGTACTAGTTTCCTCCTTCTACTGTAGAGCCTGTTTATGGCAGGGGTCCACCAGACTGGTTTCCTTTTCTTGGAGGAGTGAGTCTTGGTTTTACTTGGGATAGCACGATCCATGCATTCCTGCAGATAATCATAGAATGCCTTTGTATAGGTTTCAGCAGCTTAGACAGCATTGTCCATTGGCGTGGGGGCTGTGAACCGTTCCACCTTGGTCTTAAGCAACGTGAAGTTTGCTTTTGAAAAGTTTTTCACGGTGGTTTCCTTGATTGGGGTTGGGGCGGAATGTGAATATCCAGAGTGATTAGTCTGTGGTCTGATCTAACCAGCGAGGGGTTGACGTCAGGTGTGGAACACCGGTCGCCCATGTTGGTGATGACCAGGTCCAATATGTTGTTCCCTCTGGTGGGGTGTTGACCAGTTGATCCAGGGAGTTAGTACTTGAGTAGTTCTCCCAGTTAATGTTTGGGTAGTTAAAATCATCCAGTATTAGGTGATCTGTAGTTTGATTGCAGACCTGGAGGTGTGAGTATTCTTGATGAATATGGATACAACCCCACCCTTTGTGTTTTTTGTTCCGGGTTCTGTAAGAAAAAGGTGGTATGAGTTAGTTATAGTAGTGCTGTGCTCTCTCCTCTGAGCCAGCCAACCAAGTTTTTGATGCTGCACAGATATCAATGTTTTCCAAGAGTGCCTGTCATCCCAGGCAGACAGACTGGATATCATTCTTGGTGAGGTAGGATGCTAGTCAGGGTCATCACTTGCCTGGGGCTCAGATCAGAGAGAGCTCTCTCTCTTTTCTTGTAGTCAGGAGTCCAGGGATGTCTCAGGTCATTACAATGACAGACAATGGTATTTTGTACTTGTTCTGGAGAGTGCTGAGTGGTGTTGTGGCGCGGATCCTGGGCTGCTGACAGCAGCTAAACAACCTTCTTCCTTGTCCAGCCTAGTTAGTGGAACATCATGTTTTCGTGTATTTATGTGTGTTATTTGCCTGTGTTGGTTTGTTATGTCTATGTGAGACTGGTGGTGTGTTGCTCTCCTCTTGACAGTCAGTTACAGTCTGGGGTTGAGAGAGCTTTGCCTCCAGTCTAGCTGTATAATTGCATCTCTCGCATATATTAGTGTTTGGTGGTAGGAGGAGAGGGTTGTCTGTGTACATTAGGCAGTTGTAACATTGCCTCAAAATGCCCAGATTCACCAGTTGGACTGGAGAGTACACCAGAAACTGCCCTTTGGACATGCCTGAATAGGCAGAGTGAGCTGTTTTTCTGACTGACTGGTGTGGACGAATAGAGAGCCTTGTCCTTCTGGACAGTATAAGGAGGGTTAGTGCTAGGGGTATTTAGTGCTTGTTATGAGTTTTAAGCAAGTGCTGGGCTGTAAAATGAATGGTTTGAGTGCTAAAGTTGAATGTTTGTCTAGTTCCAAGGGAAAAACTGAAGAGTAGACTTCGTGGAGTCGGGAATAGTTTAACCCTAGCTAACCGGCGCTGCCCGGCGCACAAAACCGCGCAATTGAGTTTTTTAAATCAGAAAGATTAAAGAGATAGAAATTAGCCCAAAATGGCCAATAAAACTACAGTTTCTGGGCAGAAACCACTCCTCCAAGGGCAGTAGGCTGTTCAGAGCTCCCCACTCTCACTGGTGAACAAAGAAACGTCCTTTTTGCCCAAGTACAGAATGGCCAAACACAGAAGCTTAAACACAGTCCAGGTATCAGCAGGTATCTGAAACTGGACTTTTCTAGCTTAGTAAGGTGGGAAAATAGCAAGATTTTTTTTTTTTTCAAGAAAACAGTAGAAACAAATGCAAAAACAATTTTATAGTGCAGTAATGGCTGTCGCACTTGAGTGGGAAGCCAGTAACAGTTAAAAATACAATTTACAACAAAAAAATGACAGAACATAACTGTTGAGTATGGTCATCTTCACCAAATATACCTTTCAAATATAATTTTCAAATTCAGGGCTGAATGCATGTTCACCCCCTGCACAAATTGTGCACATATTCGCTATCAAATTATTTATATAACATGAAAAGCTACAAAGTAGATACATACATTTCCTTTTTTTTGCACATGTACTAAGATGGGAATTTTATATGCAGACTTGCATATTAAGTTTATTCATGTATGTAGCCTGTACACTCTTACTACACATTACTATTGTTATTTGCCACATAAAGACTATACAGTATATTGTTATTCTTATTCTTCAGGTGGAGTTCTCTCACCCGGCTTCTGCTGAAATGGCGTTCTTGTGCTTAGCTGGGCATTCCCAGTTAACAAATGCAAAAATAATTAAATAAATAAATGCATGATTTGTACAGGCTGCAGGAAAATGTATCCACGATGGGGGTACTGACCCACTATTACAGCAAGGTGTTTACCAGGCGGTGGGATCCAAATGAGTATCAAATTACAGCACAAGAATATCCAGCATTATTACACACACACACACACACACACACACACACACACACACACACACACACACACACACAACATGGCGCAGCATTGCAGCACCAGATTTAAATACACAGGCATGATAAAACACCCTGTGCAGTGTGGGTAATCTGATTCACATTGCAGTGTTACAGCATACCAACATCAGCAGAATGAGCAAATGTTGCCATCCTTTTCTACCTGTCACTCCAATGTACTAGCTTTTTTGTCTGCTTTTAAAACATAAGCTTTAAAATTTCAGAACACAAAACTCAAGGTGGTAATAAAACAAATATCAGCTCAAGAATATTAAATCGACTGAGAATATACTACCATCTCTCTATGACTCTGGTGTAATGAGTAAACTTTAGTGTTAAGTTTATTTCTGTGCAAGTACAATGTAACAAATACATTCTTACTGCATCAGTTGATTTACAAAGATGATTCTCCTTGATGGGTCTTACGGTTGGGCTCACTCTCTCCATCAATCAAAAGTCAACATTTTTTTGGTAAAATTCCTACAGTCAGGAATGACTGCAAGGATTGTGATAATACCCTCTGGCACTATCTGTTGATGATCTAAGTGCACTCATCTCCACTTTTTTCCAGTTCAGCTCATATCCATAGAAATAACCTTCCCTGCAAATCAAGAAAGAGCAATGAGGAGCTGGGAACAAAAAAGCGTACAACCAAACCAAGAACCTCCTACATAACTAGTTGTACAGCCATAACAGTAAGGTGCCTAGTACTGGTTCACTCCTCTGGAGAACCAGACCAGCTGTAAGACTATCCTTTATAGCACACAGCCTCACTAAAGGGTCTCTATCCCAAGATGAATGTATGCCCCAGAAACCAGACCCTAATCCACACCAGGAAGGAGAAAGAGGCAGTTGGAATTTGATCAAGGGAAACTGCTCAGAACAGAAAGAATGCCTACTGCTAGGGATGCATCTGCCTCAAACAGTGGAAATTTACCTCTTCAGGACAGGAAACATGGCACCATTCTCTCCTGACACACATGGGGGTGGGGTGGGTCTCATGGAGGGAATATGGACCTCAAAATGACAGGTTCCTTGAGGATTACCACAGGAACCTACCATGTCACTCAGGAACCTACCATGTCACTCATTCTCCAGGGCAGGAAGGGATAAGTAAAGTTATTTATTTACTTTACATTTGTTGACCAGGTTTGTCCGACTTAGCGTAATAGCCCTTTTTCAGCGGAGGCCCGAGCAGAAAAGCTCCAACATAGTTTAACTGACTAACATACAGAGTAATAATTAATAATCAAGACACATAATATATACAATACAAAAAGTATAAATTTAAAAAATGTTCTCATCATACAGAGGCATACTTAATCCTAGCTGTAGTAAACAGAGGTGAGAAGTGGAAATAGTAAAGGAGAAAGAACAAGTGGAGAAATAGAAAAGGTTAGAGAAAGGTTTATGGGGGATGATTACATTGTCAGATCCATTTAGTTTGCAGGTATTGTTTAGTAGCAGTTTTGAATCGTTTTAGAAGCTGAAGTGACCTGATTTCAAGTGGTAGACTATTCCAGGCCTTGGTGGGATTGAAACTGTAGAAATTATGACCTATTTTAGTATTAGGTTTATGGATTTGCAGAAGGCCTTGGCTGGAACTACGGAGGGATCTTGCTGGGGTGTAGTGGGAGATTAGAGGTAAGAGAGTTGGGCAGTAAGAGGATTTGTAGACAGAGTGAATGATCTGAGACTGAGTAAGGAGCAAGTTAAGTAACTCTATCCAATTTAATTCTTTCAATGAGAGACAGTGGTGGGACTTGTATGTACTTTGTGCTGCAAATCTAGCTATCTTGTTGTAAGTTGTTTCTAGTTTGGCTAGCAGTCCAGTGTTGGGGTTAGTCAGAATTAGAGAACTATAGAGTAAAGTGGGTAAGAGGTAAAAATTAGATAGGGTTAACTTGGCCTTTTTGTTACGAAATGTCTTGTTAAGGTACAGCAGTCTTGGCTCATGATGTGCTTTCCTAATGCAGTTATTGATATGTAAATGAGACTTTAAGTGGTCATCTACAGTAACACCTAGGAGTTTTGTACTGGTGTCTACGAGACAATATTGAGAAAGAGGATTTGATAGAGTGAAGATTTTTAGGGAGAAAGAGTAATAGTTTAGTCTTTTTTGGGTTGAGAATGAGTTGGTCATCAGATAGCCAGTTTTATACAGAGTTAAAAGAGGTCTGTGTAACTGAGATGAGTTTGGCTGGAGAGTCAGCGATAGTGATGACTGTAGAGTCATCTGCATATTGTACGATGGATGACTCAGGACAGGAAGAAGAGAGAAGATTGGTAAAGATATTAAAAAGTAGTGGGCTAAGGAAGGAGCCATGTGGAACACCCGCTTTAACAGACAGAAGAGGAGAGTGAGCTGAGAGCCATTTTTTACTAACTGGTAGCGATCAGAGAGGTAACTGTCAAACCATGAGACTATAAGCAGGTGAGAAATTTAGGTTAGTGAGTTTGTGCAGAAGAAGAGAATGAGAGACTGTGTCAAAGGCTTTAGAGAGGTCTAAGAAAAGATAGGAAATAAATGTATTATTGTCTCTGGTAAGTGAGACAGAATTAAGGAAGGACATAAGAGCTGTAGTTGTGTTGAGTGGGTGTGAGTTGATTTTCTTGAAGTAGGTATTGCATTGTTTGTTTGTGAATGCACTTTTCTAAAATTTTGGATTGAGAGTATAGCAATGGGTCTAAAATTGGATATTTCAGTGGAGTTACCTCCTTTATGTATAGTAAGGGTGTAGAACTGTTTCCAAACAGTAGGAACAGTAGACTCAAAGAGAGAGCAATTTATTAGTATGGAGACTGGAAGAGCAAGGGGATCGACAGCGATCTGTAGAAACGAAGAGGGGATATTGTCTACTGTTGTGGACCATGGTTTTAATTTGTATACTAGAGATTTGATAAAGTTGGGAGAAACAGGTTTTAAGGAGAAATTATTTGCAGAGTTATTTTTTGGAGGAGAGTCTGAGCTGTTCAAAATATTTTTTTGAATAGCTAGGTTGGGGATGGGGTTGAGTAGTTTGGATATTAAGTCAATAAAATAAGAGTTGAAGATGGCGGCAATTTCCTCATGTGTTATGTCAGGGCATGGATTTGGACAACTAGGGGAACTTGGGTGTAAATAGTTGGTTTACTGAGTTCCAGAACATTTTGGGATTAGATTTAAAGTTTGAGAGTGGGTTACAATAGAAGTTTTTCTTGTCTGTATTTATATGACTTTTGGCCAAGTTTCTAAGCTCTCTGTATATCTGGAGGTCAGGCTGGAGCTTTGTTTTTGCCCAGGTTTTCCATGCTCTATCCCTATTTTTTAGTAAGGTATGGGTGTTTTTTGTTAACCATGGAGATATGTTACACTTTATAGGTCTGAAGAACTGTTCGGAGAGGGGCAAGAGAATTAAGAATATTTAAGAATGTAGAGTTAAAGGACTGGATTGCTTCATCTAAAGGGAGTTGATGTACAAAATTCCAGTTCACTTCAGAAAGGAGAGAGTTGAAGATTTCTGGATCAATGTTTTTTAACATACGGCATGTCATAAACCTATGAGGTTTAGCACGGTGGGGAGAGTATCTGAGGACTTTTGTTGGGCAGTGATTGCTTAGTGGGCTTGATAGAGTTTCAGGGATGTGGTATTTAGAAGGGTGAGAGACTAAAATCCAGTCAATGAGACTAGTGGCTGTATGACAGTTATTGATATGGGTGGGGTCAGTGATAACTTGAGTAAATCCATAGAGATTTATGTGCGAGGAAGAGTTAGGAGAGCAAAATGATAGCCAATTTAAGTTGATGTCACCAAGTATAACAGTTTCGTTGGAAATATGGTGGGAGATGTGAGCAAGTATATTTTCTAGAAGGGGAATGTTATCCCCTGGTGAAATGCAGATTGCCACTATAGTGATAGTGGAATGGTTATTAAGTTTCAGATTGACTGATAACATTTCAGCTGGGGGGAAGGTGAAATAGGTGATTTTGGATTTGAAATAGTAAGGCGGTTGGTATGTAAGATGGCAACACCACCTCCTTTCCTCTTTCGCCAGTCTAGGCAATGTACACTATAACCAGGAGGGAGAAAGTCTCTGTCATCATGTTGGGATTTTAGCCAAGTTTCAGGTAGCACTAGGATATCAGGAGTATGGTGGGAGATCCAGGCATGTAGTTCACTTTCTAGTATTCATTGAGTAGAAGGAGATGTATCTGTTAGGGGGAGTACTGATGTTGAAGCTTGAAGGGTTAGAAGTGCGGAGTGTGGGGGTAGGATTAGGATGAATGTCACCAGCTAGAAGGATGTTATTACTGCTGCAGATAAGTTTGAGCATGTTATAAGTGTATAGTACTTAGTTTTTTATTTGGATAAAGTGGAGAGGGTGGGAGGTATTTGGACCTTGGGAAAAGGAATATTTGTAGTGAAGATAGATGGGGAAATGGGGAAGGATAGATGATTAGGTAAGGTGCACCCGGATTTGTTGGGGAGATGTGGATGAGAATTAAATGGATGTTATGTGATGCAAGTGTAAGAAGAAGGAGTAGGAGGGGTAGTAGTAGTATGGAGGAAGATGAGAAATGTTGGGTTGCTATTTTAGTGGAGTAGTATTTAGCGATATCTACAGGATATGGAGAATTGGGGGTATTGCTTATTGCAGTTATAGAGTAAGGGAAGGTAGTATATGCTGGTGAGACCAGTAGGAGGAGTGAGTGATGTGTAAGTGGTAAGTTGAGAGATGGAGAGGGGAAGTAGTCAGAATTTGTAAGTAGGAAGAGGAGGGACTAGGGAGTGGGGTGGGACAAAATGGTTAGCTATAAAAGAAATGATATGGTGGGTGGAAATGGGGGTGGGAGAGGAGCGAAGTGAGCCCGAGCGTAGCGAGGGTGAATGGAGCGGTGGGGCTACACCTGAGGCGGGAGGCAGAAGATAGCGCCAGAATCAATCTCCAACAAGCTAGTGAAGGTAAGTGAGTTTTGCACCAGAACTGTACTTAAAAAAGAAAACAGAACAGGCTGGGTGAGGGAAGGCCTCAGGTGAAGGATAAGAGTAGGGGGTTTGAAGACTGGATCATTAGGTTGCATCTGTAAGGTGGGGGGGACTACAGAAGAAGGCTGAAAATTAAAGTAAACAGAATGCTGCCAAGACAAGGGAGAGGATGTTTTGCCGTACATTGTAGCACTGCACTGTATGTAGGTAAAACATAAGAAGTTAAACTAGATTTAAAATACATAAGCCTTTACTTGGCAGACAGGATTAGAAGTACTGCATACTTTTGTCTTGGGGCAATGATTTTCCTTAGATGCACAGGCTAGAGAAGGGTCACTGCTGGGACCACATTTACTGTTCGGCAAGGGTGGACAGAGGATCACTGCTGGAACCGCATTTACTGTTCGGCAAGGGTGGACAGAGGGTAGAGCATGGCAAGATGAAGTAGGCGAGAGGTCCTTCTTAGTCAGGTACCAAGAACAAAGTGCTATGAGACTTCAGTCTCACCATAATAGTAGATGTTTAAATGATCACTGCTGCAGTAGTCTTAGCTATATGGGTTATATCCTGCATAGCATACAACAGCTGGACAGCTTCTCCAGGGTAGGAAGGGGTAACTGAAGAAAATTCCTGCATGCAAGAAGGTCTGTCCCTCACAGCAGAGGTCTGGAGCCTGTAACCATGAGCAGAACAACTCCCTGTCAACCACATAAAAGATGAAACCAGCCTCTGCCAAGCAGACCAGGAAGGTCCATATCAAATCATGGGTTCCATAGGAATAAATGCGGCAACTAGTAAACAGCCCTCCCCCCATTTTCTTCAGTGGAGTGGAACCCCTAACCTGCCAAAAGGTGAAAGGGAAGCCAGCAAAGTTGAATGCTCCCTCCAAATTGGGTGGGGGAGGCTCACACCTAACTGAAGTCCCAAATCAGGGTGGTGTCTGCTGCAAGTGAGAGCATTCTCTGTATCCAAAATTACCTGGCCAATGGTGACTCAGCAGGACTGCTGCTAACAGCTGACCAAACAGGACATCTGAGAACTTCAAAGCCTAGGATGACTTGAGTCCACTAGCACCACCTGCAGCAGGATGTACTTGAAACTGGGTAAATGTGGTGCATACTTGATCGAACTAAGCCTAATAAAGTGGCAGAGGCACAAACCTTTTTATCCACCTTTCTGCCTTCATGGGATATCCTGTCCAATAAACATGAGGGATCCATGATATTTGGGGGTTGGGACATACCTTAATGTCATCAATGAGTCTGTCAAGCGATGTATGCACAGCATGTCACTCCAATATTTTTTAAAATGGTCTTGCAGGATTTTATGTTTTTTAGATTCAGAGAAACTTCTGAAAAAATAATATTTAGCAGGTACTTTAGAGTGCCTTGAAGGACAGAGTCACATAATTGGGAAAGACACTTTCCTAAAAGACCTTGTGGGGGTCTATTTGTTATGAATAGGTCTAGGAATTATCTATTATTCATGAAGATTTTGAATATTTGAGAAAGATTAAACTGAGAATATAGGTAACAATTTTTTTTTGGTCCAAGCATGTCAACTTTTAGCCAGGCAACTATAAAAAGGTTCCTATCTCCCATCTCTAAACTCTAGGAAAGGTGCATCCAACTTCAACTCCTACCATATCTCATAGATAACAACCTACTTTCTCCTACACAACATGGATTCAGACCAAATCACAGCACGATGACAGCACTCCTCTCCTTTCTAGAAACTGTAAATAGCGCCCGGGACTCTGGCCAAATTGTCTCTACCCTTCTACCTGACCTCTCTAAAGCCTTTGATACTATATCACATAGTCTGCTTCTAACCAAACTCTCCAAACTTAACCCATCTTCCTCTACTTTGAACTGGTTCTCTAGCTACCTATCTAATAGACATCAAGCAGTCAAATGGAAAAAGGCAACCTCCTCATTTCTTAACACCCGGACTGGTGTCCCCCAAGGCTCCATATTAGGTCCCCTCCTTTTCAATATATTTATAAATGATTTTCACAAAGCTATCCCTCTCTCCAATATCATCCAATATGCAGATGATTTGACCATTATCTGCACTGCCTCAACTATCCCTACTCTCATAAAGCTAACTCAGGATGCTTTTTCTACCATTGAACTATGGATGAAAACAAATCACCTAGCACTCAACCCCGCTAAAACCAAATTAATGATATTCACCCCCTCTAAACTCAACTCTCTCAATACAAACTCATTCTCTATTACTAGTGAGAATAACACTCCACTGGAACTAGTGACAGAGACCAAATTACTTGGAGTCCAAATTGATAACCAACTAAAATTCATCTCCCATCTACAACTAAATATTAAAAAAAAAACATCAAAAACTAGGGATGCTCTATCGACAACAGCACTACCTTACAACTGCCACTAAAATCACTCTCTCTACTTCCTTTCTTATTCCCTCCCTTCTATATGGAGCTCCACTACTAACTAATCTACAAATCTCCCTGAAAAAACAACTTTCTTCCTGCTACAATAAAATCGCCAAGTTTGCTACCAACCAAAAGTCTTACACCCACCATTGCTCCTCTCTCCAACAACTAAAATGGCTAGAACTACCCCATCAGCTCACCTATACACAACTATCCCTTGCTCATAAACATATTTTCAACCCCTCCCTCTGTCCCTCCCTCTCTTCTGTGTTTAAAATGCACATACCTGATAGAATATTAAGGTCCAACAACCAAAATCTATTAGAAGTGTACAAACCAACCCGTCCCCCTGGCAAATATCTTCTCTCACATGGGTTAGCTCGCCTCTGGAAGTCTCTACCTTCATCTATCCGTATTACCTCTAACCATTTTATGTTCAAAAAATCTCTTCATTCACTTCTACTTTCCCAGTGGGAATGCTCTTGCTCCCACCCTACTTAACTACACTGAACATCCCCATTTCCTCCTACTCCTGCTTACACCCTTGATTTCTCTCTCTCATTATCCATAACTCCCACACTCCTGTTATTACTATAGAATATGTAAGAATACTCTACACTCTACCTCTCATATGTTGAACTCTCTTTATGAAATAACTTTAGTAGAATTTTGAATTTATGTATAATCCCTTTTAATCTGCCATCAGTTTTTAACACTGTTACATTAATTGTAATTGTTGTGCATTGCATTTGTATTTGTCTACTGTGATTTTAATAATGTTTAAGTATGTCTAATACCTAATGTAATCTATATTGTCTGGAGCTTTTTTCCCCAGGACTCCATTGAAAACGGGTTCATTTTGGCCCAATGGACTATCCTGGTAAACCAACTGCAAATAAATAAAATAAATAAATACTTATGTTGTAGTGCTATAGGATGACATTATGTCACAAATATTTTAGTATTGGAGGGAGACGGTACATACCTCCCTGTTACAGGTTGGTATGGTTGTAAATAGTGAATTAAACCAAGAGCCAGTAAGAAGAACCCTTACCTGATATAATGTTCTGAATTAAAATGTTATTATAATTTAGGGGTTCTTTTTTAAGCAGTACGAAGGTCCTGACCCCATTGGGTTCAGGCTTCTTGTGAAGAAAAGAAAAATGAAGGGCAGACAGAGTCCTTCAATAAGATTTCAATTATTCTAATAACAACAGGTTTATTTCTGATGACACAAGCTTCATTATAATCCAACTGATTCCTTATACTCATTTAAATATTATGTGCAAAAGTGCTTTCCTTATTAAGTCTTTTTACAGTGATTATGCTCTTGCTATGTAAAGTGGGTTTTCTGATTCTAAATATCTAGTTTTACTTCATTTCTTCACTGAAACTATATTTATTAAGCTTAATGAATATGTGTTTGCATTTCGTGCATGTTGAGCAACAGCCAGGAACGTCCTGATTCTGACTTGTGTGGTCTTACATTTTGATCATGCAAATGGGGGGATACATAGCTGGTAGTGGATAGGCATGCTTTCTGTTGTCTGCTGTAGATTTTATCACAAAGAAATACAGCCTGCAGCACAATCAATCAGGCAATCTGATAACAGCTCAATAAAATAAATGCATTTATTCAAATAAAAAGTAACACAAGAAAAATGGAACAGGATAAGATTCCAAGTGAAGTGTAAAATGCTCACGGGTTGATTACTCTTCTAGGAAGAAAGTATGTGAATCACCTCAATTATAGCATACAGCAGAGTATGCTTGTGTGTTATATATGGACTGGATTAGTGCTTGAATGAAAAAAATGTTTGTTAAATTGAATGGGCTTCTAAGCATGGTGAAAGCTCCACCTTATATGTGGAACAAGGGACTGCAGGCAGTACTGGGTGGGAAGCCTTAATGCCTGCAGTACTGAGCTTCATTTACTGGTGGAAATATACTATAGGCTTTGGGACTCTGTAGGAAAGTCTGTGCACATTAGATGGTTTAGTGCAGTGTAAGCCATCCCAAACTCCTATGGGAATGGCTCATACTGATCAGTTTTCAAAAGCGGATTTACTTCCCTGGTGGAGTAGTGGTCCCACAAGTTCGTCAATTGTCTCAGATTGGGAGAATAAAGTTATGATGATGATACCACCCTACAGGTGGAGCTCCTTCAGCTAGACTGCTTCATTGCCCTGCATCCCTCTACCTGCATGTTAGATCTGGCTCCTTGTCAGCAATACCAGGTCTGACACAGCTGCTGTGCTGGAGAACACAAACAGTCAGCTACCACACTGAGTCCACAGGTAATTTTGGTGTATGCTCACAACAGGTAATTAGATTCAATAACACTGAATGTTACAGAATTTCAGTGCCTGTTCCTGGCATAGACAGATTCCCTTCAATTAATTACTTTTAGGCACTGAACTACACACAATTTGCCCTGCCTTATTGCATCAGCAGGTGCCACTAAATGACACAGAATCAGCAAATAATTGGAAAGAAATACCACAAGAGTCTTTCCACTACTTACAAAAAATACCAGTCACCTGAAGGCAGCAGAGAGAATTTCCATAGCAAGTTTCTAAAAACTGAGTAAAAGTACAACTGGTATGTATATGGAATACTTTAATTATAAGGGGTCTTCTCCATTAGATGAAGTATTATGGTAGATTTACAACACAATACAGGAAACAGCCCCAGTACTAAATAGACACACCGTAAAAAAGAAGAACAAATAAACTGGTAGCAAAATACGGTGGTCTAACCACGTAGTATATTTCGTAGCAAAAAATGTTCAAACAGGCACACTGGCAGCTTCTCCAGAGCTCAAGACACAGTTAACCAAAGTTCACTTGAAGAAAAGAGAACACACTTGCAGAGTCTCCAAAGCTCAAGGCACAGTTGACCAAAGTTCACTTAAAAAAAGAACACACTTGCAGCTTCTCCAAAGTTAAAAACGTGTTTAATCCATAAAAGATAGTAAGCGCTTTCGCGTAGGTTCACCTACGCTTCCTCAGACATAAAAACTATGTAAAACTCTCCAACTTTTAAACACAAATAGGCGGGAAAATATAACAATTAACTAAACAATCATTCAATCTACCTCATCTGTTAACCAGAATTTAAAGGAAAATGACAACTGCAGCAAAAGACTGCCTCCTAAATGTAAACAAAACACACTCGGGCATTACAACTGATGTCAATCCGGCTGCATAAATCTTGCACATAGTCAGCATGCTATTCAAAACATTGTCAGTAAACAATATGGAAAGAATATTCATACAAAACCACATCTTACACAGTATTAGAATTCTATATATACTGACAAAATAATGACAAAAATCATCAATCATGCTAAACATCAATAGGAATTCCATTTTCATCTTCTACATAAGTGAATTAATCTAGCTATGGATAAATAAATAACAACGCTAAACCACTTTGTTCCTACAAAAAGAAACCTTCTTGATTAAAGCCGCTGGCTATGTCTTATCAAATAGGCATATTGCCATCAGACAGGCTCGTGGTCAAAGATTAAGTTAAAAATGTCGGACAGTTATTAAAAGTGCAAAACTTGCAGTCGCTATCTCTAGCCATGTTCTAACTCACTATCTCGTGCTCCTGCAGTCAATCTGTACAATCCAAAACGTTCTGTAAAATACATTCCTCCTGAACGGTATAGATGCGTATAAATGAAGATACATCATAGAAGCGAATTATGCAAAGGAAACACTTCAATCTGGCGTACTATCGTATGTCGCATGACCCATCCCATCTAAACACAACCCCCACGGTGGTAACGTTCCTCCAACCCCTATCTGCATGAACTTCAGAGAGTAAGCTGCCGCAAAATAGTCCCAAGCAGTAAAACCTGTACATATCTGATCTCAAATCAAGCAGCTCTCAATGCCGAACTGCGAAACCCTAGAATGTAGACCATACTATCACCTCATGTATCATACCCAGAAGTACACATATATTCTCTATACATACGAGAGAAGTTTTTTGTATATACAACAAAACATATGAATGCAACGCCTGTGTTACAGGCATATGCACTACTGCCAATGGCAGACACCCAAAACATTAACTCCATCAATGGTATAATCTCTTTTCCCGGAGGGAACCATTAGATAAAAAATAAAAAATAAAAAATATAAAATATATATATGGTACCAAAACAACTAAACAGTCATCGCATAAATACTCATTACTAAGTCATACGTCACTCTGAAGAGTGATACCGAACACTTGTTCAACCAAAATAACCAAGCAAAGGCAATTATGTGCAACTCGATAATTCAACTCTAAAACAAATCAAATTTTCCATAGCCATCAAAAACCAGCTATAAAAATTTTTTTACCTGTGGAGATATCTATGAAAAGTACCCAATACGGACTTCACACAAAACACCTTATGGCATCTAAACGGAATACAAACGTAAACCCACTAACAACAGCTATATACACACCTACATATCGGAATGCATAAACCAAACGCTGTGCTATTCTAAAACATTCATATATAGGGCTACATTCCCTTGACAATCATAGGGCAAGATGGAATGGGTGAGCTGATGTTAACTCTGTCGGAAACCATGTTACAATGGACTCCTATCCATTAATACCATTAAAAATATACACAACACAGACGTGACCAAAAGTTATATAATCACAACACCTCCACATATTAAACAACATTCACTTAGTAAACGTAAACAAAATGGAACATATGAACTTGTGTGAACCCTATTAAAAGCTATATTACAATAATCTCTTACTGAAATATATCATTTGAAATCTCCAAGACGAGATCCAATGAAGAGCAATATAAAGCCAACAATCACTCTAAAGTAAAGTACATTATAGATACCATAAAATCAAAATACCTTGACTTCCTAACACAACACAACTACCTCTCAAGGCTTACAAAGTGACCACACCAAGGCCCATTGTTCTATACAAACATTGGCAGATATATGAAAGGCAACTCACAAAAGTGGCAAGAAGGCAAAATCCTAACCCCCAACTCATCATAGTTGATGGGAAGCCATCAAAGTATGCTATCAAATGTATTGATACTTACAGTACAGGAACAAAGTGGTTTAGCGTTGTTATTTATTTATCCATAGCTAGATTAATTCACTTATGTAGAAGATGAAAATGGAATTGCTATTGATGTTTAGCATGATTGATGATTTTTGTCATTATTTTGTCAGTATATATAGAATTCTAATACTGTGTAAGATGTGGTTTTGTATGAATATTCTTTCCATATTGTTTACTGACAATGTTTTGAATAGCATGCTGACTATGTGCAAGATTTATGCAGCCGGATTGACATCAGTTGTAATGCCCGAGTTTGTTTTGTTTACATTTAGGAGGCAGTCATTTGCTGCAGTTGTCATTTTCCTTTAAATTCTGGTTAACAGATGAGGCAGATTGAATGATTGTTTAGTTAATTGTTATATTTTCCCGCCTATTTGTGTTTAAAAGTTGGAGAGTTTTACATAGTTTTTATGTCTGAGGAAGCGTAGGTGAACCACTATCTTTTATGGATTAAACACATTTTTAACTTTGGAGAAGCTGCAAGTGTGTTCTTTTTTTAAGTGAACTTTGGTCAACTGTGCCTTGAGCTTTGGAGACTCTGCAAGTGTGTTCTCTTTTCTTCAAGTGAACTTTGGTTAACTGTGTCTTGAGCTCTGGAGAAGCTGCCAGTGTGCGTGTTTGAACATTTTTTGCTACGAAATATACTACGTGGTTAGACCACCGTATTTTGCTACCAGTTTATTATGGTAGATTTATAAGAAAATAGATTTAAAAATAAAAAACTTCTTGGGGGGATTATGACTTTTTCCATCAGTTTTGTTTCAGAGCATGCAGCAAACACGGTCTGTAAAATTATGCAGGAAAAGATAAACAGCCAGCAATCAGCAGCATAGACAGTAGTAAAATATAAAAAATATAACGGAATTGCTGCTTCCTTGTTTTATCAAACTGACTCAGCTTGCTATAATATGGCAGTCCAGCATACACTGTTTAGAGCAGTTTTGATTTCTCCACATACATGACGTTTTGTGCACTACTGTTTTATAGAGATCCATGCAATGCAAAGCAAGGGGAGAGATGAAGAAAATTGGTGGCTCTTGACATGGTTACCAGCCTGCAACAAGCAAATTAGTGGAATTGAGAGCCATGTTGAAAAACTGCATAAAACTAAATTTAACAGAATGCTTGGTGCTGTAGGAACAGCCAAAATGTATGGGAACACACAAGTACAGTAAACTATGGCCAGTGCTAACATATGCAAAAAAAGTTCAACCAAATGCCCAAAAGTCTCACAGCAAAATGTTAGTACACTGAATGCTAATCTAACAGCAGAGCTGAACAAATGAAGCAGTATACATTAATGTATTTAATACTGAATATCTATGACTATACCAACATCTCCTACAAAAGTGTATCCAGATACAATGTTTGTGCTAAACAAGAATGAAGCCTAATGTTAATCGTGCTACAAGGAACACTACATGAAGACAAATCACTAATCAGTATGCTTCATACACTGGGATTCTGAACTTAGTTGTGACACATTATAATTTAATTTACCTATTTACTTACTGACAACTGATTATCGGGAAAGTCCAACTGGGTAGAAGCCCATTTTCAGTGGAAGCCCGGGGAGAAAAGCTCCAAATTATTACAAACAATTTAAGAACAATAATTTTACAATCTACAAAAATAAAACAATCAAAAAACATCTGCAGTTTAAATAATTAAATTAGACATAATATAAAAAGCACTGATTAAGGAATTGATTCAAGATATATAGCAATTATTTAATATTTAAAGAAATTTAGACAGTTTCTAGAGAAATTAAAGGTAAGTTAGTCCAATGCAAATGGACATTGCAATATAAAATGAGGGAAAACAGGCTTATGGTAAATTTAGAGAAAATGTCAAGGAAGAGAATTAGATAACAGTGAAGAAGGGAGAGTAAAAGGTGGTATAAAGGAATGAAAACTACCTGTTCATATTTAGGGATATAGTTTATCCTGGTTTTGAGGAAGAACAAAGCCAGATTTTACCTACGAAGTCTTTTAGAGTAGTTTTGAAAAATGGGAGGGAGGGTATAGACCTGATGGATACAGGTAAGGGGTTCCAGGTCTTAGCGACCTTGTACAAGTACAGATAATGCCCATCAGATTTGCTAGGTTTGCAGCATATGTGGAGGTGATTTAGATCTACAGATCAAACGCAATTGTGTATTTCAGAATAATCAGCATTACCATCCATCCTAAATTATGCAGAAGGATATTCTAAGTTCAGGCATTGTTACCATGGTTGTCTAATGTCCCACTGGGGTATTGTCTTCCAAAGCTGAAATACATGGCAATGTAACTACACAATGCTTGTTATACTGGGCAAAACCAAAATGGCTTATATTAATCTGGGTTTTTATCTGACTGGATGCTCATCTGCTACCTCCTAAACTGTTTGTTGGTATTTCCCTGGTACAACCAGTTGAAAATTAGGCACTTTCCCCATGCAAAAGATTATTCTTACTGACAAGACTCCCTACTCTGTATTTGACACATCAGACCTTTAAGTGCTGCACCCCACTTCTGGCATTCTCTATGCAGTTCTTCATTAATATTCACCTCCAATATTTAGCTAGTCTTATGTCTAATCCTATGCTGACTTTGTTCCAACTTGAAAGGGCACCTTTTCTAATGAAAATGCATTGGAACTGAATGCATTAAGTATTGCAACTTAAGATAATCTGTTTCACTAATGACGTATAGAGTAACAATGGTACTAGGGCAACATTAACAAAATATGTTAACCCTTGCCCTACTTGCTTCTAACATGTCAGATGTATTCTATTCCCATAGGTTCATAGGTGTTTACTAGGCTAACAACCACAAGGGCCTCTTTAAGCCTTGTCATGCATCCCAAATCTCTGACAAGTTCTACTACCCTTGATAAGTGTAAACATGGGCCTGGGAGATGAACCATTTACAAGTTACCTGTGTCCATTAGCGACATAGGTATCAAACCAGGGATGAATTTCCAGTTTCCCATCCAGTTGTCCAAGTTGCACTTGAATTGGGTTAAGGAGGAACTCTACTTCACATGGATGGGGAGTCCGTTCCACAGATCGGGTAGTTTAATAGTATAGTACTAGGCTATCTGCCCTGGGGCATTTGTAAGCCTAGCCATAGTGATGTGGCTTTTGCCACCCCATGAAATGGTACAAAAATGTACAGAATAAATCTAGAATACTGTGCCTCTGTCTAGTAGTGACACAGTGAAGGTCCCCTTATATAATAGAATTAGTTTACTGTGTCCCTGTCTAGCAGTGACACAGATGTGACCCGATCTCCCATCCACTCATCAAGATTTCTCTTGAAGAGAGTCAGTGAGGGCTCTGCCTATCTGAACTGGGATCCTGTTCCAAAGCATGGGAAGCCTCTGGGTTATGAATCTATCCCTCCAGCATGTCCTATTCATACTTGTGCGAGGTTTAAGTCTTTAGCTCTCGTGGTCCTGATGGATTTGGATTTTTGAGGTGGACCATGTCCATCAGATCCCTGATTGGACATGGCCTTGAGGCAGAGATCGCCTCTGAGCAGGCGGTATGCTACTGAATAGAGCTGAAGTTTCTTTAGTCTGGCAGAATAAGACATATGTTGGAGACCCTTGATCCTTTTGGTGAGGTACTTTTGTGGTCTCTCAGCTAGTGCGGGTGAGGACATACCAAATGGGGCATTGTACTCAATCATGGGTCTGATGAGGGAGGAATATGTACAATGACATCCTTGGATCTGGATGTGAAACCCTTCATGATGAGGTGTGCAAGATAGAATGTTTTTCTAACCACTTTGGCAACGTGGGTGTCAAATGAGAGGTCACTGTCTACTTGGGTCCCTAGGTCTCTGATTACTTTTTCCGTATTCAGTGGGTTGCTGTCTATGTGATAATTTGTGGGTACTTTGTTTTTTCCAAAGGGATGACTATACATTTTGGCATTTAGTTTATTCAGTGAGGCCTTTTTGTAGGATTGTGTATCTGCTGGTGTATCGACTATGGTGCCTAGTTTGCAGTCATCTGCGAACTTTGTCAGCCACAGCCCTCCCATGTTTGCTTTAACATCTGAGAAATAAATGCCAAACAAGAGGGTTCCCAGGACAGATCCCTGTGGGACACCACTTGTGACTGGCTTTGAGTCTGACATTGCTCCAGCGATTTTAACTTTATGGGTTCTGTAGGCTCTGGGATATGTACCCATCTCTCCAGCAGGTCCTATTTATATCACAGTCAAGGTTTAAGTCTTTAGAACAGGTAATTCTGGTGCTGTTTGTTTTGTGGATATGCAGAAGGTCCATCAGAGTGGGGTCTGACAATGCCCTGTATGCCAGGCATAGAGTTCCCCTCAAAACACTTTCTCTTCAACCTGTATCAATTGCCTATATCAAAAAACTTCTTCAGAACCTAAACCCATGCTGTCCATCTGCTGACAACTTGCCACCATACTTCCTAAAAATAGCCACCTGTTCCATTGGTACCCCATATCTATTCTGATACATCGCTCACTGTCTGAATCTACTGTTCCATCTATCTGGAAAAAAAATTCTATATTATCCCCATCCATAAAGGAGGAAAATCAACAGAAATGTCCAATTTTAGGCCTACAGCTATTCTCTCTCTTCACTCTCAGAAATCATGGAAAAATGTGTCCATGCACAATTATTACTCCATCTATTACTAGAAAACCTTTTAACACCTACTCAGCATAGTTTTTGACCGAACCATAGTATTTCCACCACTCTGACTACTTTTACCAAGTCAGTTGAGCAATCCAGAGACAATAACAAACTAGTCTCTTGCCTATTCCTGGAATAATCTAAGGCATTTGATACTGTGTCTCATCCTTTGCTAATTTCTAAACTAACATAACTTAATCTGTTCCCATCCACTATCTCTTGGTTTAGCAGCTATCTGTCCAATAGGCAACAATCTGTTAGATGGCTTTCTACACTGTCCCCTCCTCTGCCAGTCACCACAGGTGTGCCCCAAGGCTCCATCTTAGGACCTCTTCTATTCAACATTTTTACTAACAAACTTTATAAATCCTTTCCTAACTCAACTCTCATCCAATATGTGGACAATTCTACAGTCATCACCTCCTCTGATTATTTCTCAGACCTGCTTTCCAAAACCCAGCAAACTTTCACAAATATTGAGACCTGGCTAACCAATAACCAACTAATACTCAATGCTAAGAAAACTAAACTACTTCTATTTCTGCCTAAATCAGACTCTCATAACACCTCAGCCTTCACTATCACCTCGTTAGACAACACCATCAATGTTGAATCCCACACCAAACTACTAGGGGTCATAATTGATGATAAACTAAAGTTCGACCTTCATATAAATTATTGTAGCAAAAATACTAACCAAAAGCTTGGCTTACTATACAGTAACAAAAGATATCTCACACCAGAGGCAAGACGGTTACTCTCTCTTGCACATCTCTTACCTTGTGTCTCTTTTATGGCTCCCAAATCCTCACTAACCTACAAGCAACACTACTGAATAAGATGGAAAATACATATCATAAAACTGCTAGATTTGCAGCCAGCACTCAACCTAAATCTCATCACTGTTTGGCTTTGAAAACACTGAACTGGCTTGAGTTCCCCAGTCAACTTATTTTCTATCAACTTAATATTATCCACTCCATCCTCTACAAACCCTCCTTCTGCCTTAACATTTCCAACATCTTAAATTACTACCTTCCAACCAGAAAACTTAGAAGCGCCAACCAAAACCTCCTTGACATCTATAAACCTAAAAAATCAATTGGTGAAACCCTCTACAACTATCTTCCCTCTAGCCACTGGAATAAGCTACCTTTAACAATCAAATCTATTACACAAGCTCCTCCCATTTAAAACTGCCCTAAAAGTCCACTTTACAAATACCTGGACTTGCTCCTGTACACAACCACCGTGAACTTAATCACCGGACCCTCTTTGCATACATCCGCTTCTCAATTTGTATGTAATTCTCCCTACAGAACTACTCCTAATACCTTTTTCATTCAATTTCTCCACTACTCATATTTACCTCCCTCCCTACTTTACCCACTTAGCTTACTCCCTTTCTCAGATTTCACTTGACTCTAACTACTACTACTCTCCTCTCTTATTTACAAATTTTAAAAAAATCTCCAATTTTCCCTTTTTTATCCATAGCCATACTTTTTCTATCTCCTGCTCTCTCTATCAACTTCCCCTCTGCTTCTGATTACTGATGTACATGCTTTTGCCTGCAAGAACTAAGATTTGATATACAGCACCTCTATACTCTTTTCTTAAACTCTGAGTTAATTGTCATTACTTCCCCTCTATATGGTGAAGTCCTTATGTATTGGAGATGTATGAAAGACTTTAACATTTGGTTTTATTGCTTTTTTTGTAAATAACACCTTTAAACTCTCATGTTACAATTGTGAATCAAAGCATTATAATGCATGCTTATATTATCTCATGCATACTGTATTGTTTGTAAACATTTTTACAGCGTATGTAATACTTTGTGGAGCTTTTCTCCCCGGGCCTCTGCTGAAAAATGGCGCAAGCTCAGTCAGACATTCCCGGTCAACAAATGTCAAATAAATAAATAAAAGCCTGTAGGAGACAGAATACAAGGATAGGACCTTAACGCGGTCTGCATAGGACATATTACTTACGCCCTGTATTCTTTTAGTGAGGAACCTCTGTGGACGTTCCAATTGTTGGATATGCCTAGTTAGGTACATACCAAAGGGGGCATTGTACTCAATGAGAAGTCTGATGAATGCTGAATACAGCAGAACAATGACTCCCTTTGATCTTAATGCCATACCTTTGTTTAAAAGTTGTGCAACACAGAATGATTTCCTCACCACTGTAGACACGTGATGATCAAAGGCTAGATTACTATCTATGTATGTCCCTAAGTCCCTGACTACTGGGTCAACTCTAAGGGTTGTATTGTCAATATGACAGTTACCAGGGATGGATGACTTCCCAAAGAATACTACTATGCATTTCTTGGCATTTAGTTTTAGTCCATGGCTCTGACACCAGATGTTTGCTTGTGTCAGCCCCTCCTGTAGAACATTTGTGTCAGTGTAAGATTCAAAGACAGCTCCTAATTTGCAATCATCGGCAAATTAAGCCAGCCAGAGACCACTGACAATGGCACTGACTTCTGAGAAGTACATGCCAAAAAGGATCGGTCCAAGGACTGAACCCTGAGGGACTCCTCTTGTGACTGGCCTCTTTGTAGAGGTGGACTCCCCAATTCTAACTTCCTGAGTCTTGTCAGTGAGCCAGTTGGCTATCCACCAGATGACATATGGGTTTGTACCTAGCCTCCTGAGTTTGTCAACAATGCTCAAATGGGGTATTGTGTCAAATGCCTTGGCCAGGTCAAGGTAGGCAGTGTGAACAATTCTGTCCTCATCCATTGCTTTGGTGACCTTCTCAGAGAAGTCCACTAGGTTGAGTAGGCATGATCTGCTCTTGATGAGTCCAAACTGGTTTGAGTCCAGTGTTTGGACGTTTACTATATCTCTATTGATCATCTCCACAATAACTCTTTCCATGGCTTTACATATAAGACTAGTAAGACTTATGGGTCTGTAGTTTCCAGGGTCTGTAGATGGCCCACCTTTGTGCAGAGGGATGACTGTTGCCTTTCTCCATTCATGACGCATGAAGCCTGTTTGGAAGCTACAGTTAAATAGTAATTCCAGAGGCCCTGATAGGTCATGTTTCATGCTACTTAGAAGGCACCCTGGGATAGTGTTTGGGCCCACTGATGCAATGTTCTTGGTCTTAGAGAGAACAGTAAGGACCTGTTCCCTAGTGATAGCTGGGAAAGTTATATTTGATGATATTTCCTGAGGGAAGGTTGAGGGGGAGAGAGGAGTAAAGTTGGAGCTGAATTCATCAGCCAGGAGGCTTGCTATATCCTCTGGATAAGTATAGGTGGCTCCATTTATAATGAGCTCTGCACACAACTGTGTTCTGCCTTTGAGGTTGCGGACATAGCTAAAGAATGATTTGTGGTTGTCTTTGGCCTGGTAGGCCAAACTTACCTCAAATTTGGCTTTGGTAGACTTTATTTTTCCTGAGCTGTTTGTTTAGTTTGATGAGAGTGCTTTTATCCTGTGCTGCACCTCCTAATTTTTGCCATGATTTTCTTCCTCCTGTTATACTGATGACTGATTCTGTGATTCCACCTGGGTGGCTTGTTTTTTGAGTTAGTTCTGTACTTTTTCTGGTGGGTACAGCTACTTCCATGTAGCTATTAACATGCTTGTACAGGATTTCTGTGAACAGTTCTGCATACTTGCAAACTGTAACTCTGATGAAGTCTTCATGCTTGTAAGACAAAAGCGTCATGTCTGTGGTTTTATTACATTAAAACTTTGTTAAGTACATTTAAGTTCATTGTGGAGTGTCTGTTCCAATTTGTTTTCTAACGTCCTTTAACCTAAAGAGTCGCTTAATACTTTTATTCATATAATGCTATACATAACGCTCTTTATATTAATTTCTTAGATATGTCCAAATGCCCACATGTGATCCTGTCACCTCCTTGAGCACTACACCTACTATGGGACTTCACTTGGATATATAGCCTGTATCCTGAATCAAATATATTCATCTAAGCTGTGTAGCCTTAAAGTATGCCTCCAAATCTGGAAGCTGCAACCCACCTTGTTACCTTGTATAAGTTTTTCCCCAAAGAACTATTTTCCTTTTCTTATCCCAATTTCCTTTTTTTTCTATTCTTCCATATCTATCCTCTCAGTTAATTAATACAAGCCTGATCTACATAAAGAACTTAAAGAACCAGTGGGCCAAAAACATCTCAACTGCTTGTATCTTATTATCTGTGTCAATAAATAATAATTTCCATAGGCTTATCTTACATAAAAAAATTAGTAGTTTCTTCTCACATTTCCTTAACTTACTAAGCATCCCATTTCAACCAAATCCCCAAGTATCTCATCCTCTCATAACCCGCAAAAAATAAGGAAACTTTTTACCAAGTCACTTACTAAGGTAAAAGTTCATTATTATAGCCTTTGTCTACATCGTTTACATTACATCCTGCTATGCCATTAAACTATTTCAGTTTTTCAAATATAATTTTTATATTATGTTCTGGATTGGAAACACATAATATACTGTTTGAAATGAGTGCTACTTTCTCATTTGTATTTCTCTGCTTAAATCCACTCCTGTCTGTCTTAAATTTCTTGGCTAATGGCTCTAAATCTAAAGCAAAGAGTAATGGAGAAAGTGGACATTTCTGCCTAATTTCTCTTATAATGCTAAATGCTTTAGATAAATGAACACCATACTTCACCCTAGCCTAAGATCCTCTGCAGATATCAAATAATGAATGTAATTCATGTATGTGGAAACTCAAGTGCCTCAAGAAAGCTCTCTATAAATTCTGAAACTCACTTTGTCAAACCCTTTTTCAGCATCCAAACCTATTAGCATTAATGAATTAAACACCAATATATTATTATCCAGTGGGTCCTTTGGAAGAATTTAGGTTCTCTTAATACTGTCATATGTTGGACAGCTTCTATATATCCAAACTAATAAACATTTTGTAATAATGTAGATGGATTACACACAATAAATCAGCCGCAGGTGAGAGTGAGTGGTATGGATGGAATGCCGTGGCTGGGCAAGCTAGCCGGTGGTGTAGACGATTGTCACTGTAGAGGCGACATCCTGACAAAATGGGAAAAAGGGGTTGAGGATGGATAGATGGATTCAGAATTGAAATTTGTCATCATGACCATAGATGAAAGGGCTCTTTCCCCTGCTTTATTATAAATGCTACTACTGCTTATGTCCAAATCAGAGATACAGCCATATCAGAAAACCAAATCCTAAAACAAAGTAGTTGTGAACAAAGCTTATCACGTGATCACCTCGCATTACAGCTATTCAAAGAGAAAGTACATTGGACAGTGGCGATAAGAGAAGAGTCGCTGGAAGATTATTTAGATGCTGTACTGTGTCAGTTCCCTGGAGCAGAGTCAAACTGAGCAATAACCACAGAATAGGCTTTGGCTCTCGAATTCAGTAAGTCAAGACTGTGTGTCATATAACAAATGTTAAAGTGAGCTACAATACAATGCAAGTAAAAAGTAAATAAATATATACTTGTATAAAGGACATGAATTTGATACTGGACTGCTGTGAATGTTGTGGTTAAAAAACACTTTAGGATAAATGTATGTTGCAGGCAGTTGTTTGAGATAAAAGCACCTTTTACATTTATCCAGCAGGTGTACAGTGTACATAGGAGAAGAACAGTAAGATACTTGTGGGATTTAATTCCAGAATGCCAGCATATCAAGAAACAAACTAAGTGATGGCAGAAGTGAACACCAGAGAGAAAATCTGGCAGAAGTGAACACCAGAGAGAAAATTTGCCAGCATATCAATTGGAGATTGTAAGATTCCAGATTAAGAAGCATGTGGTGTATTCAGTGTGTGTGTGTCTGCATCTAATTACATGGGCCACAGGCGTAATATTTTGTACAACTGTTTCTCTACCAAAGTGCATAAATTTATACACAAGCAAAATTTGTGTTATAACTTTGCACTGTTTGCTATGACATTTGAAGGTTCTTCTATGACTTAGAAAACTGGTAGATTGAAAATTATGTATTACTAGAATTAATTTTATAATATTCTTTACTAGTAAACTAATTTCCCTTTTCACTCATAAGTAATTTAATTCTCTCCCCCTCCCTTCCACACTGGCATAGTACCTTTATTAGAAAAAGCTAAATAAAAGTTTGCAATTTGAAAATTGGGACTTTAAAATCAGTACAGGCCACCCATTAATTTTAATATAAACTTTCTTTTTCTAAGTAAAATGTTGACATATAGTATTACTTACAATTTAAACTGTTTTATAATATATACTGATTTAAAGGATATAAAGTGTCAGTCAGAATAAAATTAATATTTTACGACTATCTCATCATTTGTCATATAAACATTTATCCTTTAAATACTGTCTTTAATCAATGAATGTTAATAGTGCATTTTCTTATATAATCTTCCAGTTTTTTAAAAAGAAAACTGTTGCTTCTTTTTTTATCGATCACTTCCTTTTGGAAAACAGGAAGGGGCTTTGCTGGAAACCTCTCCCTTAAAGTATCTGATATTGGTCTTGATACATCTGCTGACTGGTCGCTTGCATCCTCATCACTTTCTTCTTCCCCAAACTTCTTTTTTCTTTTTCCCAGTACATCTTATGTCTGTGGAAGGTCTGTGCAGGCTTTTATTCCAGCTGGATAAAAGACTCTATTAAAGCAGGACACATTAACACAAAATTAATTTTCAATTCTATGAAGTCTTATGGAAGGAGGGATCTTTTCTGTTAGTTCATGTTAGTAATAACACCCTTCTATGGGAACATAAGCTGTCTGGAGGCTGTGTTGTAGTTTGGATTCAACTGTGTCTGACAGATCCATGTTTTGAATCAAGCTACAGGCAACCTGTGATGTTGTCAGGGCCCATTAATTCTGTGTTATTAGCCATAGAGAGAGTACAGATGTGCTGCTCTCCTTACAATAAAAAATGAGTAATATTTTCATGTATACCTTGGCTGATGGCTAGTAATGATGGGAGGGGGGGTCATGTGTGAGACAAACTGTCAGGTAGGGGATTTTCTATTTCCTCTGGTTATGTCTGGTGGCATCCACATACAGATCTGTGCTAATCTATAAACTCCCCATCACATTTCACATTTACTGGAATAAATGATTTGTGAAAAGACCTCCAAATACAACCTTGGTCAATCATAACATTTCACACACTGGAACTATGCACAAAAGTAAAAGTATTAATGAAAAGTTTAAATAGTGTTTT